>NC_062283.1:83835560-84135560 GCF_902655055.1 Lutra lutra
TAGCATGCTAATTAGCAGTGAGGTCCCTTTGTTTAACATCTGGACTACAGTAATGCTAATTAGAAGGGACAGTATATTTTTCAGATTTCCATGTACCTTTATACACTGAACCTGCTTTTTAAAGATTTTTTATTTATTCATTTGAGAGAGAGCAGGCCAGAGAGAGCAGGAGCAGCGGGGAGGGGAAGAGAGAAAAGGAAGGGGAGGATAAGAGGGAGAAGCACACTTCCTGCTGAGCCAGGAGCCCAATGTGGGCTTGCATGCTAATGCAGGGCTAATTCTCAGGACCCCAGGATCATGACCTGAGCCAAAGGTAGATGCTTAATGGACTTAGCCAGTCAGGTACCCCCATACTGAACCTTCTAATATGTCTTATTATACTTGTCACACTGCAAAGTGAGACATTATTGGTAGTCATGATGGAAAGATTTCATTTCTTGATTTAAAACATAGAAGACTAATTGTCCAGATCTTAAATGAACTCTGCTTATTTTGACAATGGGAAACGAAGCAAAGATTTTGCTCTATTTTCCTGAGTCTGTGGAAATTGTAAAGGTACACTGAGCCTCAAGTATAGTTCTGGGTCACTTCAAAACCCTTCCTTCACCTTTTGTATTTTCTACCTCTTCTGCTCTTTGAACTGCTTTGGTCCTCTTGAAAAACAAATGGGTCAAGATTTTTTTTATAAGTTCTATTCTTCAGACTTAGACTTTATAAGTACATGAGTTAACATCATAAATATCATGACTAGTTACGCTCTGTGCAATTAATCAAATTTCCATTTCATCTGGGGATTTTGCTAGCAGAGGACGCAGCTTTGGCAAGTGATTAATTGGCCAAGAGAGAGGTGGTCTCTATGGGCGGGATTGATAGGGTCATGGGAAACACCCCAATGCTGAGAAGCTGAAATGAGCCACTCCCTGAATAAAAATTATTTGAAGACTACATTTAAATTAGAAAAAATATATAGTCAGTTGTGTATATGCTTCTTACAAGGGCAGTTGACATTAGCATTTTAATAGCCCCTTTGGATATCTGCTAAACTCTGGTAAGAATGAGAATTGATATAGATATTCTCATTTTGAAAGGGCTGAAGGAAAGAATTTTTTTGAAGTAAAAGCAATTTAGAAATTTCAATGTAAAAACGGCTTTACTTAGACACTCTGTGAACTTTGTGTAAAAATTTAAATGCCTGAAATAAAACCTTTGTGCAGGCAAGTCATTAGGGTTTGACTGACACAGAGTTTGAGCTAGCCAAAAAGGAAAAAAAAAAAAAAAGTAACAAGCTCTTTTTAGAATGTCTCAGGACTCCAACCCTGTGACTGCTATGCTTATGTTTCCCTGCTTTGGGACAGGTTTATATTTCTTAAAACAAGAGTCAAAAAACAAAACAAAACGGAACTCTTATGACAATTGTTCCAATCACTTTCCTATTTCTGATTTCAGGAAAAAGTTTATTGGTTATTCATAGTTAAAAGGTAAACTGAGGCACATTAAAATTTTCAAGTTTATTTGAGCGTGCATAAGTTCAAATTGGGCAGTGCCAAACCAAAGATGGTTAGAAGAGTTCTACCCATAGGAGCAAGGGACAGGGTTTTTATAGAGCAGACACTGAACCAAAGCAAAGAGATGATTTGATTGGTTATTGCTTAAGTGGTTGCCTTATTTGGGAAAGCCTCCTTCACTGTTTGTGATTGGTTGGTCTTACGTTTCATTGTTTGGATTTGAGGGCATTGACTCTGGCTCAGATTTTGATTCACTTATGCTGGTTACCACTGCATTAGAGACACCTCAGTGTGCTGGACTCTTTGTTTAAATACTTTAACAACATTATAGACATAAGCTACTGTTCCTGATTCATGCTATAAATATGGGCAAGCTAGAATTCAAAATTCTGTACCATACTATTCAAAAGTAAATATCATAGGGCAATACTATTGTGTACCCAGTTATTTCCATATATCATTAGCTCTGAACAGGTTTATTTATTCTAAGACTCTTCAATCTAGGACTCTTCAATCTAGAATCATTAAAACCATGTATTGCTTCTAACCTCCCAATTGTGGACTTACGGATTCAGGTCAAGAAAAGAAGTGTAGCCCACACAAAACTGGAGATCACAGTCATGTGCAGATGAGCTTGTGGTGTATTGATCTTGGCAAAGGCAAGTTATCTAGGTTTAAAAAACATGGGAATCCTTTAGAATCGTATTTTGTTACCATGGTAAAGAGACATAGGTTTTCATCGTGCGCTTTCTCCTTATTATGTAACAGGAATGAGAAATATTTCTAGGTTCAGTAATTGAAACCTCAAAATCCCCTTTACAGATATGATAATATTTAAGTTTACTGAAAATTAAACCAGAAAAATTTGCAGTTGTACCTGTCTTCATATATCTGTTTCTTGTATGCAAAATGGGTTGGTTTCTATTCAAAGAGAAAAAAAAATACCTGTTTATTTATTAATAGGAATTTTTCTCACACTCACTTCTCTGCATGGGATAAAAAAGAACAAGTCTATTTTCTTTGTTCCTGAGATTTTTTTTTTTTTTAATCAGTTCTATGCACTGAACTTTGTGTTGTCTGTATGTCTTTCTATTGCTGCTTGCTGTTTCTTTCTAGATGCCCTTCTGAGTAGACCTCTACGTGAACTATATTTGTTCCTAGAGAATGCAGCATGACCTCACAGATTTGGTCAAAATAATGAACATTTCTTTAAGGGCCAGCTGAGAGAGAAAGGATTTGCTCAGCACATTTTTACCACTGATGCAACTCCCTCCTCCCTCTTTCTTTCTTTCTTTTTTTTTTTTTCCCCTCTCATACAAAATGTCTGATCATTCCTAAGGTTGAGAAACTCACAGGGCAAAAATGTAAGGCTTTCTCCGTGTCTGGAGGAAAATTTTGTCATTTAAAATAAAATAGCTCTGATCAGGCAGGACAGTCTTCCTAAGTATTACATTCCTAGGACTGTTTGCATTCTTTCCCAGTGAGCTGGTGTGATAGGCACCAGAACCTATTTATAACAGGAAAGATGAGCTATTAAGCTATTCAGTACTGGTTTAAGAATAAGTGATTGGCTGGAATTTCTATGTGCCTTTTGTCAGCAAGATCCTTTGCCCTTTTGGGGGAGATGTGGCTGTTAGGCTTGTGAGAACCCAGCTCAGGAATAGCATGTGATGCGAGAAGGGAAGCAGTTGGATTGAAACCATACATGGTGAAGTCAAAAAGATGTTCTTTCTTGAGCTGTTGCTGAAATATGCTGGGGTTATTCCAGTGCCTGCAGAGTAAATAGAACCGAAGGTGCCCTGGAGGATAATGGAAAAGGATGTGAGAAGACTCTGAATTTTTCCCAGCTGTATCTCTCAACCAGTTACCATTCAGCTTTCACTCTGAGTTGAGAAAACATTACTCCAGGGCACAAGAGTCTGAGTCCTTTGGGAGAGTGTCCTGCTTGTTTAAAGACATAAGAGAAGTTTCTACCCAACCCTCTATTCCTCACAATTGCTGAGAATCAAAACACTGAAGCTAAACCAAAGAAACAAACAAAACAACAACAAAACCCCTCAACAAGCACAAGAAGACATTATAAATATATGATAACTCATGATAAACTACACAGGATCATAGAATGTTCAATCCATACAAGACACCAAAAGGTCTTGGTCCAAGCCCTTCTTCAGATGAAGAAAGCAAGACACACTCATTCAAATAACCTATTAACTTAGCCAGTCATACCAGAACTGGAATGACTTCTTGTGGCTTCCTGTCTCCCTGTCCAAGGGTACCCTTCTTTGGGAAATGCACATTAATAGCAAACATTACAAATGGAAAGCATGTCTATAAGTTGTTAGAGCAATGCTGTCCATAGCCAGTCTCTAGACTTTTCAAGTCTGTGGCCCCAGAGCTGTGAAGCAGCCATAAAGAAGCTACAGCATGTTGGTATTACAAGTACTTCGGTTCATCTGGCTTGGTTATCCCCAGGGAGAATGAAGTTGCTGGATATTTTTCAGAAAGTTTAGCCATTCAGATTAAAAGGAGGGTGGTGCTGGTGTTGTGAAAAACAGACCAAGGTGCAGGGTTAGGTAGTTAAGAATGATGACTGATCAGGGGAGATATTCTTCTATGCATTTTTAAACTTTGTTTATGAAGCATTGAGATATTCTCATTAAATTATTTAGAATTTAACACAGTGAGGATTCGTCTGTTTAATGTAACACTTTCTTTTTTTATTTTTTATTTTTTAAATGACAGAGAGAGAGGGAACACAAGCAGGGAGAGTGGGAGAGGGAGAAGCAGGCTTTCCACTGAGCAGGGAGCCCAACGCGGGGCTACATCCTAGGACCCCGGGATTATGACCGGAGCTGAAGGCAGATGCCCAACCATCTGAGCCACCCGGGAGCCCCTAATGTAACCCATTATTTTTCTATTATGTTCAGTCAGCCAACATACAGTACATCATTAGTTTCTGATGTAGTGTTCAATGATTCATTAGTTGTATAAAACACCCAGTGCTCATCACAACGTGTGCCCTCCTTAATACCCATCACCCAACGACCCCATTCCCCCCCCCCTTTAGACCCTCAGTTTGTTTCTTGGAGTCCAGAATCTCCCATGTTTTGTCTCCCTCTCTGATTTCTTCCCATTCAGTTTTCCTGTGTGTTGATTATCCCCCATGATCTTCTCAACCATGTAAGAATAACTAGTGTGATCATTTCCATTCTTAAATATGAAAATGGAGGCTTAAAAAGATCATGCGACTAATCCATGGCAGAGCCACCCATCTTTATGATTCCAGAATATATGTTTTTGACCCCTAGGTTCTGTTATCTGAAATATGTTATACTTTTCATTACATCATAAAAACACAAAGTAAATAAGTTTATAACCTCTGCTGGTTGTGTGCTAAGCCTGTCAGGTTTTCATTGGTTTTGTTGGTTAGGTCTTTTTGTTTTGATGAAAAATCTTGGAAGATTTTTATTAAATCTTAAGATTTAAGATTTTCTTAAGCTCTCCTATGTTCTTTATGAAGAGAGATCAGAACAAAGTAGGCTGTCAGCAGTTGGCAAGCATTAGTGATTCATGTGAAAGACCATTGTCTTTGGTGATACAATGAGTGCTGGGCTAAGAGCCTAGGGACAGGAATCTGCCATATCCTGGCCATGAGATGTATGTAAACAATGTCACTGGGATACCTTATCTACAGTTTCTTTTTAAAAGCTCTGGGGTGCCATGATTCCCTTATAAAACTTTCCACTTGAAGATCTGGCATTATTTATTTAAAAGGAATATGTAGCTTTATTTTTTTTTTACTTTTTTTATAATTTTTTATTTTTTATATTAACAAATACTATATTATTAGCCCTAGGGGTACAGGTCTGTGAATCGCCAGGTTTACACATTTCACAGCACTCACCGTAGCACACACCTTCCCCAATGTTCATAACCCAACCACCCTCTCCCTATCCCCCTTCCCCCGCAACCCTCAGTTTGTTTTGTGAGATTAAGAGTCTCTTATGGTTTGTCTCCCTCCCCGATCCCATCTTGTTTCATTTATTCCTTTCCTACTCCCTCAAACCCCCCACGTTGCCTCTCAACTTCCTCATATCAGGGAGATCATGTGATAATTGTCTTTCTCTGATTGACTTAATTTGCTCAGCATCATACCCTCTAGTTCCATCCACATCATCGTAAATGGCAAGATTTCATTTCTTTTGATGGCTGCATAGTATTCCATTGTATATATATACCACATCTTCTTTATCCATTCATCTGTTGATGGACATATAGGTTCTTCCATAGTTTGGCTATTGTGGACATTGCTGCTATAAACATTCGAGTGTGCATGCTCCTTCAGGTGGAATATGTAGCTTTAAATCACAGGAACAAAAAATGGTATCAATCTATCATTAAATCCATACTTTCAGAGTACCAGATTCCCTCGAAACATGATTGCTCAAAAAACTAGGGCCAACACATTGATTATACAATGCCTAAAGGAAAAAGGTAGTAATGTGTAATATGGGGCACTCTGCTAACTGTTGTCTGGTATAAGAAGAGAATTGCCTCACAGAAGAAGGATATATGATATGTTTTTTTCGGGGGCAGAGCCTTTGAACCTGGTCCTCCACACCCCACCCTCATCTCAGCTTTAGCTCAGGGCTGAAGCCCTGGAAATTGTTCAGTACATATTTACCCTGAAGGTGTTCTGCCTCAAGAGAGTTGAGTCATTTTGAACTTCAAACCAGTTTTTCAGACTTAAACCTCAGCAATGTCTTTTCGCTTTTCTGTCATTCTCCCTGGCATCTTACAGATCTAGAAATTGAGCAGAAAGGGCACGAGTTACTCTAACCTGGTCATCCAACCACTCGCAGAACTGAAACCAGAGTCTAGATGTACGCATGGCTACTACATTGCACGTGATGAAAAGACAACCTCGACTTTGAAATAGTTTAATTTAACGCAGTACTGACTTGTGTAGACATGGCATTTGAAAGTTACCCGGACTTTCTGGGTTCAGTTACTGCGTGGACGATTGCAGACATTATTGTCTGTGGATGTTGGGTTTCCCTGGACTTGTTTTCCCTCCACTTTTCATAAAACAGTTTGAGATTATAAATAGATCATCGCTGCTGGAAAATAGGGGAGTTGGTAGGGTCAGTTCATAAATAAAGAATGCCATATTTTATCCTTCTGTGTACACACAGAAACACAAAGTAAAGAAACACACAGAAACACTTGTACAGATTTTCTTTAAACAAGATCTTGTCTACATCTTTAGACCTCCCCCTGCTAAGAATGTTTTGGGATATCTCCAGCTGACATAAAAAACAATTGCGTTGGGAAATTCCTGATTGTTTTAGCAAAATGAGAATTCTGCGACTGAGCTAAGTAGGTGGTTTTTCTAGTATCAGTGCTATGCAATTTTGCTGTCACATGTCCCATTGCTCCTTAAATGTTCCCGTTCACCCAGTGTTAATATCTTCACAAAGGAGGCTTGTTCCTACAAGGAAAGCTCAGAGTGTGTTCACAAATAATGACAATATTAGCTGCATGTTGTCCTGGATATCAATCGCCAGGGATTCTGCACACATTTCATTTTTAGGATGGGAAATTTCTATTTAGTCTATGGCTTGGCGTGTGCATGTGGGCCAGTTTCTTATTCAGAAGCTGATGATGGTATATTTTTCTATCTTGATTATTTTCTTGGATTTCTGGCCATCCTGTTTAGGTGACTGCTTAGCTGCCAATGAGTGTCCTCAACATCCAGACCATGCAGGGACAGCTGTGTTCCATAAAAGCCTGTCTGGGGAGGTGAGAGTAACTTTCCTCTTTTACAAATATCCACAGGGCACAAGACTACAAAAACATATGCCTAGCCTTTATACCTTTGTAGACATCTCTGTAGGATATCTTTTTTTTTTTTTTCCTCTAGGAGATTCCTGCCACATTTCCCTCAAGCCTTTTTAAAAATATGAATTTCTTTTCACACCTAGTCTGATTTTGCCCATTGTAGATGAAATTATTCAAGGAGGAATTATTTTGTATAGAAAATAGTGAAACTGGGAAAAAAGCAAACATGCACACCTTTATCACAGGTGAGATAAGCCTTTTTCTCTCTTATCTCCTGTATCTTATTAAGAAAACTTTCATAATACGCCAATGGGAAGATTTGTTGCTATGGTCTGAGTTGTGTGGTGTCCCCCACCCCACAATCTGTGTGTTGCAACCTTAACCCCCTTGATGCAATGATAGTTGGAGGCAGGGCTTTTGGGAGATAATTAGGTTTAGATGAGGTCATGAGAATGGGGCTTTCGTAATGAGATTAGTGCCCTTGTAAGAAGAGACACCAGAGAGCTTGTGCTCTCTCTCTTTCTCTCCTTGCCATGAGATGACACAGGGAGAAGGGATCCATCCATAAACCATAAAGAGATCTCTCACTGGAGAGCAAACTCTGTTAGACCTTGACATTGGACTTTCCAGCCTCCAGAACTATGAGAGAATTTACTTCTCTTGTTTAATCACCTAGTCTATGGTATTTTTGCAGTGCAGCATGGACTGACAAAGACATTCATCATATAACAAATACCAATGTAAGTATGATTGGTTAGTTTGATTTGAAAAGTGGCCAGGTTTCCTTATCCATTTAAAAGTTCACTTATAGTTAACAGTACAAAATACCAGGTGGGTCCTTCTGTAGGAAAAGATGCCATAGTTTGTCCCAGAAAACTCTTAGGCTCTCTCACAGCCTTAAAAACTCCTTGTCAAGTCTAATAATTTATAGATTTTCTTGGATTTTTTATGTACACAACCATACCATTTACAAATAAAGTTTGTTTTGTTTTTTTGTTTTTTGTTTTTTGTTTTTTTTTAAGATTTTATTTATTTATTTGTCAGAGAGAGAGAGAGAGAGAGCGAGCACAGGCAGACAGAGTGGCAGGCAGAGTCAGAGGGAGAAGCAGGCTCCCTGCGGAGCAAGGAGCCCGACGTGGGACTCGAACCCAGGACACTGGGATCATGACCTGAGCCGAAGGCAGCTGCCCAACCAACTGAGCCACCCAGGCGTCCCAAGTTTGTTTTGTTTTTAATCTCTGTGGTGTAAGCCATTTTATTTAACTGTCTTGTGTTATTAAATTGGCTGACATACCTAATGTTTTATTGAATGAAAGAAATAGTGCAAGGTCTCCTTGCACTATTTGCTGGAGTGTTTTGATAAGAACCCTTTATCTGGTTAAGCCTGTTTCTCTTCCATTCCTATTTGCTATGTTTTGTTTTCTACATGAATGAGTATAAAATTAATTTTCATCACTTATTGGGAATATCATAAGTTAATTATTCTTTAAGGGGTGCATTATATTGCATTACATTTTGAGATAAATCATCACTTTATTCTTAGGGTTAGATTTCTCTGTGGATCTTTCTTTCTATAAGAAATATAAGAAGGATGTTTCTTTTGTGAGTCCAAGTAGGGGGATTGGTCAGAGGTAGCCACTTTTTTTTTTTAAGATGTATTTATTTATTTTGAGAGAGAGGAGAGAGAGACAGCTTGAGCAGAAGTGGGAGGAACAGAAGGAGAAGGAGAGAGAATCTCAAGCAGTCTCCGTGCTCAGTGCAGTACCCGAGACAGGGCTCCATCTCACGACCCTGAGATCACGACCTGAGCCATGGAAGCCAAGAGTCTGAGGCTTAACCGACGGAGCCACTCAGGTGCCCCCCAGAGGTAGCCTCTCTAACTCTAGTATTTTCAGATGCCTCACAGCCAGTTGGAAGGACTATGGGGAGGAGGAAGAGAGGCCTACATTTTACAAGAACATACATTTCTTTCATGATACTCCAGTGGCCATAACTTACATGGCCACTTTTCGTTATCAGAGAAGCCCCATTTCACCATTTTCTATTTAATATTTCCTGTATCCTATTTAATTTTGATATTTTCTGTTATGTATGGGTCAGATTTTTAAATCACTTATGCTTAATCTTTCTAGTTGGTTAATAAAATTATTGGTGCCTATAAGTATATGTTCCTTGAAAAATCACTTAGGTAAGTCTCACAAGTTTGATATATTATACATCCAATGTTGTTCAATTCTATACATTTTATAATATTCATGTGTGAATTCCACTTCTAACCATTAACCAGAAAGTATGTTTTTTAATTTCTATATGGTTTAAGAATACATTTTTAAGGTTGATTTCTTATGTTATTGCCCAGAGAATGTGAAATATATGCTATAGATTTTTTAATGTTTATTGAGATTGCCTTGTCATTTAATTTGTGGTCAAATCTTTTAGTTCTCCCTCTTATGCCTGAAATAAATGTGTACTCCCTATTTATTGGATCCAGGAATTCTGTCGATTGACATTATTTATTATAATAATATTATCTTAATATTATCATAAAATTATTTATTATGATAATGATATTAACTCTTCCATATATTTGTTAATTTTTATCTGCTTTTTCTGCTTTACTTCTGCATATTCTAATAGAGGTATGTTACAGTTTTTTATTGGTTATGGATTTGTCCACTTTTCCTGAAGATTTTTCCTTATATTTATCTTTATTCACATTTAATTATTGATTATTGCATCTATGTGAATTTTTCTATTACTTTTACTCTAAATTCTAATGTAGCTTTTTAAGTATTGCTAATTTAGCTTTGCATCTTCATTTGCTTGTAACATATTTTCATCCCTTTATTGTCAAGTTCTGTCTTCTTTGTTTTAGGTATGTTTCTTAAAATAGACCTAGCTCAATTTCTATAAAATAAATTTAATAATTTATTCTTTTACTATATTAGTTGGACACATTTGCATTTATTATGTTAACTGTTTATATGATTACAACATCTTACCTTTTTTAGTTTCCATACATTTTGTTTATTTTTCCTATTTTCTGCATTTTGTTTAATTAAAAACTTTTAGAAAATTTGCCTTTATTTCCTTTGCTGATTTGGAAGCTATAGATTATATTTCTTTTCATGTAGTAGACATCTATTAAGTTTATACTAGTTATTTAAGTACACTTTTTTTTTAACAAAGTTATTCAAAATGTCTATACGTACTTCATGCATGACATGGATCTCAGTATGCTTTAACTATTCACACAACACCCAATCCCATATCATTCTTATTAACTATTATATTGAGTTTTGTCTATCATTTGAAAGTAGCAAATACTCTTAAACTTTATTCTGGTCTAAAATTTTAAAAATTTGCCCTTATTCATGAATGTTGAATTAAGTATAGAATTGTAATTATAAGTCATTTAATCTCAGTACTTGGAAGATACTCCTCCACTGTGTTATACAATCTAGTGTTACTGATAAAATTTGTTTGGTCTTCCTGAATGTTGTTCATTCATAGTTTATCTCTTTTTTTCTTTTCCCTTTTTTAAGTGACTTTTTATTTATCTTTGATGTAATTGCCTTGATGTACATAGTTTCCTTATAATGTATCTAGATGTGAATTTATCCTTATTGTTCCTACATTTTGCTTGATGTAATCTTTCAATCTGAGAACCCATGTCTTTTTACCTAGTAAGTATTACATCAATAACCCTTTAATCAGTAATCCTGGTTCTTATATTGACAACCCACAGATTGGTTTATGGTTCTTTCCAGGTATGCAACTGTGCTAAATCTAGAATATGAGTCATTACTCCTTAGGGTTCTGTCTCGTGTGAATATCAAGTGTGCTCTCATGTCACCACCATTTATAGTAGGTTGTCATAATAATGGCTCCAATGAGTGATACCTCTCAGTAGCCATGGTCTATATAGTCCCTTCCACATTGACTCTGGCCTTAAACATATGCCTTGCTTTATAATTGGACATCCACAAATGTGACTAAGTAGAGGCTTAATAGATGCTTGTGCATTAGGGCTGGCCCTGTTAGAACCCTGAGATCACCATATTATGAGGATCATCGTCTAGCCTCTAGTCATGCCTCAGCCATCCCTTTAGCTGAAAGCATCCACAGGTGATGGACACCTGTGATGGACAAGCCAACACTCGGAGTTATCAAAAACAATAAATCCTTGTTGTTTTAATCTACTGAGGTTTGGAGTATTATCTTATCCAGCAATAGTTAACTAATACTCTGTCTGATTTTTAACCCTTCCCTCTTCAAGGATATGTTCCAAATGGCATACAGATTTTTATACCTAGTTGTGATAATGGCATGCAAAAAACCAAACTTTTCAGTCCTTTGTTTCTTATGTTTAGTTATCCCCAGAATGAGGTCATAACTCCCTGGGGTACAAGTAATCATATTTACAGAACTTATGTAGAACATTCAGGTTCCCAATGGAGATAAAAAATTAGAACATATTAGGTATATAAATAAAGTAGGGTTTTTTTTAGAGCTGAGAAAGAAATTAAGATAGAGTTGTGGGTGGAGCAGCGCCCATCTGAGAATGCCAGAGCTCTGAAAAAACAGCCAGCGGATGTCGGTAACTGAAGTAGAAGCTCTGAATCATGATCGCGGTCATGGTTTTCCTTCCCAATAGAATGAAGTCCAGTTTTACATGGAAAAGACACAGGGTTGCCTCTGTATTTATACAAAGAGCTTTCAAGTCATACTTTCTTGGGAGCCATGTGACTAATTCCATTTTGGGTATGTGGTTTTCTTTTAAATGGCCCTTCCCCCAACTGGTTTGATCAGACTCTCAGCTTAACGGAGAGATGTGATAAAAACTGAGGCATTGGGGTGCCTGGGTGGCTCAGTGGGTTAAGCCGCTGCCTTCGGCTCAGGTCATGATCTCGGGGTCCTGGGATCGAGTCCCGCATCGGGCTCTCTGCTCAGCAGGAAGCCTGCTTCCCTCTCTCTCTCTCTGCCTGCCTCTCCATCTACTTGTGATCTCTCTCTCTGTCAAATAAATAAATAAATAAATCTTAAAAAAAACAAAAACAAAAACAAACTGAGGCATTGGTGTGGCTCTTCACTACCACTCTGAAGTGCTGGCAGTGTATGTTATTCCCTTCGTGTGGTGCCCATAGTCATGTTGTTTTTGCTTAACCTCTGTGATATTCACAGGCCATGGCTTCAGGTTTACATTTTTTTAATCTGGTCACTCTCTTTTTGCTTTTCCAGTGTGTCAGGCTTAGGGATATCATTTACTTGGTTGGTGGCTGCAAACATGTACTTACAGCCTTTGAGAGAATACAGCACACAGGGAGATTATTATGATCACTATAAATAGAACAATTCTCAATGTTCGTAATGTACTTTGTAGTGATGGTCCTCAAGACCCAAGCTAATCAAAATCAAATAAGTCAAAGAAAGATCTTATTGAAGAACTCACCTTTTTTAAGCCAGGTGTCTTACTCAATGATCTTATGTAACTGAGTTTTAACTTCCCCAGAAGTATTAACCCAGGTATAGCTAGACGGTGTTGGCCACAGCATAGACACCTCCTTTGCTTAGCTAAAAGATAGTCAAGGGCTATTCTATTATTAAGAACAACTTTGGCCAGGGAGTCTAAGGGTCTTTGCTGCATAGCTACTGCTTAGCAGTGGATTTTTCAATAATTTCAAGAATTAAGGAGAAAATCCTGATCATAGCCTCATTTACATTTATCACTAACCAGGTGTAAGAAGTGAATCCAAATTGTGAGAGCCTCCTAATAGGTCCTTTCTAACTCGATGATGTAAATTCAGGGTAAATTCAGAGGAGTCGGCCAATGAGATTTTTATTTTGCTTGTGAAAAGTGAGGGGCTCAGTTGGATTTTTTCCTAGCCTGTAATAAAAGGTTGTTCTAAATTCTAGAGGTTACGCTCCTTACCAATGGCCTAGGAGATACAGTGAAAGCATTATCTTTTTAGGCCAATGTCAGAGTAAAGGAAGGGAAGAGAAAGGGTTTCATGTTCTGTTTAAGCAGGAAGTCTTGACTCATCATCTGGACTGGAAGCAGTCTATCACCAGGTCAACTATTACTCTTCCCAGTTACTTTATTCAGAGGTCTCCAGTGTCTAAACAAGACCAAGTGTCAGGTGGAGTCTTTAGCTGTGGGATGGGTATCCAAGGCTCAGTACTTTCTAGTTTTGCAGCAGTGTCAGTGGTCAGGAGCACTTGGTAAGTTCCCTTCAGATGGAACTTGAGGGCTGTCTTCCTCTGATGGTATGTCCAAAATACTCAGTTACCAGGCTCTAAGCTGTGACCAACAAGATCCTTTGAATTGGAATCAGAATGTTTTCTTTAACTTGTTGATGACGGGCCTGAGCATCATATTATTTGCCCAGTGACGTCGGTTCCTTGATCACTGGAGATCATGGAGGGTACTTTCTAAAGGGGAAACACATTTTCTTTCCCACTTTGAGGGCATCAGCCTTGGGGCAGGGGAAAGCTTCAACCTATCTAGAAACCTTGTGTACAATAACTAGGCCATATTGATAACCTGTACTAAGTAGCAGTTGAATGAAGTCCAGCTGTAGGCTTTAAAGGGTCCAGAGGGAGGAGGTCTGAGGCCTGTGGGGATACAAATTTTTTGTTTCAGGATTATGGACCTGACAGGTCAAGTGTTACCAGTAGACTGTTTCCGCAATTTTATGAAAGTCTCCCCGCCAATGTCTATTCATAATTTGAGTCATCTGAAATGTACTGTGGTGGGTAAAGGAATGCAAATGTTGAAAAATGGGATTTTCCAGGGATCCTGGAAGAATCAAGTAGCTGTCTTGGGTTTCCCATAGCCCCAGCTGTTAATTTTCAACCATTGTTTACCCATCTTAGTTTCTTTGATTCAGGAGCATCCTACTGCCATGTTGTAAAGACATTAGGTTGGCAAAAAGCAGGCCCCAGGAAGTATTTTTTTTGAAGAAGAAGCAGTAGAATGCACTTCATCCATGTGTGCCACAATTTTTTTTTCAGATTCTATTGCCAATGTCTTTGCATGAAAGCAAGCTTGATTACATATTAAAAGTTCTTTCCAAAGATCCCTTTTTGACAAACATTAATGGCTTTAATTATGTATATTAAAATTTTTCTTAACCCTTAGAAATTTCTAGTGAAGGTTAAGTACAAGATGTATGAACTGTTATACTAGTATTCTTTAGATTTGTGAATTTATGAATCCATTTTCATAATCTCTAGAAGCTTATGCTTTTTCCAGTTTTTGAGTTTCTCTGTAATAAGCTGCCAAAGTACAGAAACTGATGTTCAGTAATTAAGTGTAGTATTTTGTCTTTTTAAAAAAGATTTTATTTATTTATTTGACAGAGAGAGAGAGTACAACTAGGGGGAGAAGCAGGCAGAGAGAGAGGGAGAAGCAGAGAAGACATGGGGCTCAATCCCAGGACCCTGGGATGATGACCCAAACAGAAGGCAGAAGCTTAGCCAACTGAGCTTTGCAGGTGACGCAGTATTGGGTCTTATGTGGAAATGATCTAGATATTTAATGATTATCCATCATCTAATTTACCTTAGCAAAACCCTAAGGTTTTAAGATACCAAAATGATCTGGGAAAATTAAGTAGACATAAATGTTGTTGAAAAATTCATTTATAAACTTTTTATCTTACATCTGTTTAATTCATTTGTTTAAATATGTTTAGATTAGTCTTAAAACATCACAAGACATTAAACAGCTAAGCACCATCTTTAAGTTACCTTTCTTGCTGACAAATTCTGTGACAGAACATGAGTTTATTTGATTTATAGTGAATGTAGGTAGACCAAAAGTATTATGTTTAAGACTGAAAACTAAAAATATATCTGTTTTAGTTAAACCAACAAATGTCAATTAACTTTTATTTATTAAAGATTAATCCTAGATCACCTGAACTTGAAAAGCATTTGGGCTAAGTTTCTATTATATTTCTGAAAGTCTAATTTGTATAAGCAATGAATTTTTTTAAGCCAATTAAATGAGCTCTTTTGCAAATGAATTTTGGCAATAACATCCAGAGGTAGAAAATACCACACATCTACAGCACATACATGGGAACAAACATGAATATGCAGACAGATGCAAACACCTTATTGTTTTAGAATTTTTAGCCATAAGAAGTATAATAAAGCAAAACTCACTAGAGTTCATAAAAGGACAGTGGGATGTAGACTGTTTTTCTGGCAGATGGAGTAAGTTAAGCTTACCTGCTCAGATGGCTAAAGTTTTTTCTACTAATAGCAATAGAGAAGACACTTAAGATTTGTATTTGTCCTTGACTAGTAACCTTATAGAAGCCATGGGCTAGATTTTGAGCAAGGGTTCTTCTATAGCCATTTGTATTTTTTTTTTAAAGGCCTCTTTTTTTCCTGTTGTTTTTTGTTTTTTTTTTCCTTCAGTCTAAGGAATTGGGGAAGATCTAAATAAGTTTCCAGAGAGGTTTACAAACCTTTTGAAATAAAGAGGGGAGGTTTTGGGATTGGTGAAAAGGAATGGGTACAATTTGACCTTCCTCTAGAGCTACACTTCTACTTTTGCAGAAGATTTGTAAGGTAAGGACAGTTGTTCCTAATTCTTCAAAGAATGGGTTGTAATCTAAATGAGCTCATAGGTTGGTCCACCTATCCAATAACCTTATCTTCAGTTTGCTTCTTTCTATCTGGTACATAGTTCTAATTTTATCTAATTTCTATCAGGCTCTGAATATTGGTTTCCAGTTTGGGCAACATTTTGACTATAGAACTACCTTTTCAAAATATTTGCTTAAATATATTGTCAGTCTTCAGTGGGCACAAACAATAAATATTTTAGGCAGTATTAATTAACCCAAAGAGGGTAAAGGGATACTGTCTTCCCAAGTTTGAGAGTCACTCCCCCAAAGAAAGAACTAACAATCTCTCTGTCCTGGCAGGCAGAAAACCAAGCTCAGTTCTTAGAATGCAGAATGAGACAAGGGAGAAGTCAATAGCTGTCCCTAGGAGATAAAGGATCAATAACCATTGGGTCTGTATTAGGAAAGGAAGGGACAATGTGTAATTTTATTCTCCTCGCTCAACTGGGCACTATGGACAGATTTGTTAGAACTGATTCTGGAAAGACTTCTTACCTTCCTCTGGTTTCTGCCAGTTTTTCCAGGATCCCCTCTGCATACTCTGATATCTAGTTTCCCATTGGCTACTTAAGGGAATAATGTAGCATTTTACCAGAAAATTCCTCACTTTCATCAACTCTGGCAGGGGCCCATTTGAGGGCCCTTCTCTGAAGATAGATATGGCGTGTCTGAAAAACTTAATGGACTTTTGTTTACAGTTATGTAGCATTTTTTTCCCACAGTGAAAGAACAATTGAGACAGGATTACTCAAAGGAGGTTAGAAGAAATAGGAGTCATGTCAGTCTTAGTCTTTTGTTTTAGGCCTCTTACATCTTTAATTTTTCATTAGCCATTTGCAACAAATCTTTCAATGCAAACTGTTTTGGAATTGTGAAAACTTTAAAGACTTCTGCATGCTGATTAAAACAAGTATCTAATTCTGTTTCCTTTAGGAACCCTTGCTTTCAAGTGCTCTTCTTAAATGATACTATCTAATTGTAACATTTTGAATAATAGCATTGTAATTCTAGGTTGCTTTTAGTAAGATTTTGCCATTTCACTAGGTATCTGTGACTTTGGGGACTACAGTTCTTAGCATAAAAGAAGCAAGTGTACTAGAAGGTGACACACTCAGCTCTTTGGAATTTAAGGATTCTATTTTTCTAAATTAAAAAGTACTTCATGCTAAAAATGCTAACCATTGTTTGAGCTTTCAGCAAGTTGTAATCTTTTTTTATTGTTAACATATATTGTATATTTATTTCAAGGGTACAGGTCTATAATTCATCAGTCTTTAATTCACAGCACTCGCCATAGCACATACCTTCCCCAGATTCCATCGCCCAGCCACCCCATCCCTCCCACCCCCCCTCCACTCCAGCAACCCTCAATTTGTTTCCTGAGATTAAGAGTCTCTTATGGTTTGTCTCCCTATCTGGTTTCATCTTGTTTCATTTTTCCCTCCATTACCCTATGATCCTCTGTTTTGTTTCTCAAATTCCTCATATCAGTGAGATTATATGATAATTGTCTTTCTTTAATTGTCTTATTTTGCTCAGCATAATACCCTCTAGTTCTATCCACATTGTTGCAAATGGCAAGATTTCATTTTCAATGGCTATGTAATATTCTATTATGTATATATACCACATCTTCTTTATCCATCCATCTGTCCATGGACATGTGGGCTCTTTCCATGCTTTGGCTATTGTGAACACTGCTGCTATAAACATTGGGGTGCAGGTGCCCCTTTGGATCACTACATTTATATCTTTGGGGTAAATAACCAGTAGTGCAATCGCTGGGTCAGAGGGTAGCTCTATTTTCAACTTTTTGAGAAACATCCATGCTATTTTCCAGAGTGGTTGCACCAGCTTGCATTCCCACCAACAGTGTAGGAGGGTTTCCCTTTCTCTAAAAATCACAATGACGTACCACCTCACACAAGTCAGAATGTTTAAAATTAACAAGCCAGCAAAAGACAGATGTTGGCAATGATGTGGAGAAAAGATCCTATTAAGTAAACCTTTGGTCACTCAGAGCTAAACTAATACCTAAAAAGAATGCGCCACTGGGTTGGAGATTAGTCATAATTTACAATGTACCCAAGGCACTATTTTCCTTGAAGTTGACAGGTGGCCTAGTGTCAATCTAACCTGTTCAGTGACCAACTTATCAGAACATGGGAGTCTTTGAGTTAGTTGGCAAGCACTCTTAACAGCTCTTTTTTTTAATTAGATATTTACCCCTTTTTTTAAATTGTATTTATTATTTATTATTTTTTATTATGTTAGTCATCATAAAGTACATCATTAGTTTTTGATGTAGTGCTTAATGATTCACTGTTTGCATATAACACCCAGTGCTCCATGCAATCTGTGCCCTCCTTAATAATGCTTAACCTGCGCCCACCAATTTTTGCCTAAGGTTTTCTTTTTTACACCTCCTAGATCCCCACAGGCAATAGCCATTATTTACACAAAACAGGACAAAAAAAATTCACCTCAGTGCACCAGCAGTGACCTAAAGATGTCACTGTGGACTGGCCAAGAGAAGACTGTGCTCTCCACCAACAATTCCCAGTGGGGACTAAACCAACAGACCCTATTATGGAGACTGCAGACTGGAACTGGGGAAGGGACTCTGAAGCATGGAATTGTGGACTGAACAAGGACTAAGGACTAGTGCTCCGTTAGAGCCTCCTGTCAGTCTAGACTGACATGTTAACCTTGGACTAAAAAGCTAATTGGGTCGGAAGTGCAAATGGAAACTTCGCAGAGCTCAACTGAGATGAGCTCACCAGTTGCCCTTGGAAATGGTGGGAAAGACAGTGAATTATGGGGCACCACACTGTGTTTCTCATTATCCCCAAATGCCATCAGGGGTTCACCTGACATCCCATCACCACCACCAGAACTATTAAATAACAAAATTTAGCCAAATAGATTTTAAAGATTTAATTGGCTTTATTTATTGATTCATGAATCAAGCAGCATCTCACTGGCAAGTAGACGGGAACTCCAAAGGCTACACAAAGGGAAAGTTTTTTAAAAGCAGGACAAGGAAGTTATGAACAGAAGAAAGGGTTATTTCAGGTCATTTTACCTTCCTTTGTGGGGATAAAGAAGGTCCATCTGACAGATGACCTCATTGGTGCTGACCAGAAAATTCCTAACTGGTTGAGACTACACTTCTGGGAGAGGCTGAATGTGCAATTATGTTAGATACTAGAAGTCCTGGTTTGGTGGCATGGCCAAGCATAAGTGACTCCATTTTGAGCCTATGGTTTTCTTTTGAACAATGCCTGACCATTGGTCAATGATCTATTTACTGAATGAGTGAATTACTGTATAGAACACTGGGAAAATATCCTCAGAGTATGGACAGGTGGTTGTTCAAAAATAGCAGAGTGGAAGCATGGTTGTTGATCTCATAGAAGATGGGATCTGCTATTACTAGAGTCAGTCTTCTTGTTGGAAAGTAGAAAAAGGCTTTTGGATGTAGGATTCTGTAAGGTTTCAGGATTTTAAGAGAAGCCTTGTTTCCTTGAGGAGTCCAGAGGGTTCCAATAATGCCTCTTCTATACAGCAAGACTTTGCTCCTGTCTGATGCCTTGATTTTTCAGAGTAGGGCTAGTGAAAACCTCACATCATAGCTGAAGCACAAATGATCTTTGCAGGCTGAAAAGCCCATACTCTTATTATTATTTTATTATTTTTTAAATTGAAATACAGTTGACATACATTACATTAGTTTCCAGTGTATGACATAGTGATTCAGCAACTCTGTATGCTATATGCTATAAGCCAATATTCTGACTTGTTCTTTCTAGTTTGGCAAATACAGATACATCTTATAGTCATGATATTTTCCCTCAAATAACAATGGCTCGAGAAATCATAAGAACATGAATAACACAGTGTACTAAGTGATAGATAAGTGGCTTTTATCCTCTGGATGGGCTGAGGAAGGTTTTCTAGGAGAAGACGACCCTCAGTGGGTCTAGAGAGGATGAATAGAGATCACTGGGGAAAAGATGAGTAGGATTTCCAGACTGATCAAAGAAAAAAGAATAATTGCATGAAATGTTGAAATACATAAATTGGGGGAATAGTGTTAGTTGTCCTGCTTAATTAGGACCCAAGGTGTAGGGCACATAGGGATAGTTATAAAATGCTCATGTTTAGAGATGAGAGGTTGTTTGAAATAAGATCTTAAGCCATTTAACTACCAAAGCAGGACATTTGCTTATTATTTATGAGGAACCACCAGAAGTTATTAAGCAGAGAAATGATTAATGAGAGTTGAAAGACCTTGATTTTTCTATTTTTTCCCCATATTCATATTTACCATGGAAGAAGACTGTATCAAAAGAGCAAGTTTCAGAGTCTCAGCAGTCTTGAATAGCTTGAGTCGATTTAGAGATTTCTGCTGATGGAGGGTTCTAGAAACGAGAATTCTTTTCATCGATATGAGTCTTGAATTTGAATGGAGATCAAGATCTATACTACCAAGCCAAAATGGACAACTCAGTAGAGTTTTGGGTGTGAGGAGGTGGCTGGGTATAACATTTAGACTTGAAGTCAGCCCAGAGGAGTTTGGGGATATAGCCATGGATTAAGTTTCCAATTTCAGATGAATGAGAAAAGAGGCCATCCAAATCAGAATGAAGACAGAAACCTGGGAATTGCATCTGTGGATCTGGATTGAGAGGCAGGTCCACACAATACTTCAGCTGGGTTATGACAGTTGCTCCTAGGCTGCCAACATCTTTCCCTCCCTTTTAGGCCAGCTTTTGTGGTGTGGTTTAACAGCACAAAAATGTATGGGAAGTTCGTCTCACAAGACCTCCCATTAAAACAAGGCATTTTTAGTCCAGCTGGATCATATTCAGACACCTTGTCCTTGCAGCTTTAAGGGATATCAAATGGTCTGGTTAACCTGTGAGACTGGCACAAAATAGAGCAGAGGCCAAAATGGCACATAGAGGAGGAGAAGCTCAGACACAGAAGACCAGCAGCCCAGCTTGCTGTACAGATAAACGTAGGAAATAGAGCCTTACAAAAACCACCAAGGCAAGATGCTTTCAATAGCCATTGAGAACTTGGGCGGGGTATTTGGTCTCTTTGAAGTCAGAAGTACATTTGCAGATACTTATAATCAAATAAAATGCAGAACATATTTGGAAAGGGAAATAAAGTAAGAGTCAATGATTTTTCTTTTTCAACTACTGATGATCAGATCCAAAATGCCAAAGTAAACATTCTGCTGGGTATTAATACAACAATGCTATTTTAACTCAAAGAATGTTTAGCTTAAATATTTGTACAAGAATGTCAACTGCTCACTGAATGCTTGGGTTGAGGAAGAGGTTGCTTGCCAGCATACCTTATCAGATCTGAGTCGTGGCAGTAGCCACAGCTAAAAACAAACAAAAAATCAAAATAAAAACCACCTCTATCACTACTACCACCATTTCTTTTTTTTTTTTTTTAAAGATTTTATTTATTTATTTGACAGAGAGATCACAAGTAGGCAGAGAGGCAGGCAGAGAGAGAGGAGGAAGCAGGCTCCCCGCTGAGCAGAGAGCCCGATGCGGGGCTCGATCCCAGGACCCTGAGATCATGACCTGAGCCGAAGGCAGCGGCTTAACCCACTGAGCCACCCAGGCGCCCCACTACCACCATTTCTTAAAAAAACACAGGACCACCTTTTATGGTGCATTCCAATTTAGTTCACTTTTTTCTGGCTTTGAGTAATACATGCCTCCAACCTAATTAAAGAGTGCCAGTCAGTCAAATTAGCATCCAAATAAAAAATTGGAACTAGAAACTGATTATGAAGTAGAAGAAATATCCTGGGAATGTTAAGGGCATCTTAAGAGTATCAGATAAGTGAACTCATTTAATGACAGAATCAGAAATGGTGGAGTGATAAGCTCAGAAAGCTACATTAGGACCTGAGTTATTTAGGCTGCAAGTTGATCAAAGTATTGAACTGATTTTGATGTGCAGGTTTAAAGCTCTCTCAAGAAAGACCCCAAATTATTTCATTGTCCTGGGATGTTCAGTTTATCTGTTAAGATGTGCAGGGAGTAGACTAGCAGTTTCCTTGTTATAATGCTGTTTGTCCTAATCAGAGGAATCTGGGGAGGCAGAGATAGGGAGAAGCACAGACTGTCTCATTTCAATAAGAAGGCCCAATAGCGAGCAACTCTCCTCTTGCAAAAGCACGATCTGAAAGAGTTGCTCTGAATTTCTGCCAGGCAACAGCTGCAGCCCTTTGGTAGCCCAACTTAACATATTCTTCCACATCCTAGGGGAGGTTCATATATCATTATCTTTCCATCGTTAGCCAACCAATGGCCTGCGATTTGGGCATCTGAAAATGAATATGATATGGAGTAGAAGGGAGTAAAGACAGAAATTTGAAATAAGGCCAACCATTTTTTAGTAGCAGAAGATAACCCTGTAACTTATTTTCAAAGCTGGATAGATTTGAAAGGGGACCCTCTTAATAATTTTACCAGGACAGTGGTAATAAGTAGGAACTATCTTGGGCAGATAGAACATATGATCATTTGACCCCACAGAGAATCATATGCCCAAGTCTAATATATTATTTCTTTAGTTCAGGTATATCTTAATAGCTAAGTGTAACAAAAACGTATCTAGGCTTCGTAAAGTGTAAGCTCTTATTCTACCACACTGCATATCTTTGTGAATATTTGGTGCTGCCCAGGCCCAGTACCTCAGATCTTATCAGGAATAAAAGCCATATTTGAAAAAAAGAAAGAATAGTTGACCCTTGAACAACATGGATTTGAAATTTGTGGATCCATTTATGCAGGATATTTTTGGATATAGTCCAGTACTTTAAATATACATGCTTCCAACCTAGTTAAAGTCTACATGTATTTTCTCTTGCTTACAATTTTCTCAATAATGTTTTCTTTCTCCAGCTCACTCTATTATAAGAGTAAACTGGAGAAATATAAGAATATATAAGAAATATAAGAATATAAGAATATAAAAATACAGAAATATAAGAACATAAGAAAACAGTTCATAATATATATAACATAAAAAATACTTGTATGTTAGACTGTTTATGTTGTTGGTAAGGCTTCTGGTCAACATCGGGCTATTAGTAGTTAAATCCTTGGGAGAGTTAAAAGTTACACATGGAGGGAAGAGTCAAGATGGCGGAGAAGTAGCAGGCTGAGACTACTTCAGGTAGCGGGAGACCAGCTAAATAGCTTATCTAAAGATTGCAAACACCTACAAATCCAATGGGAGATTGAAGAGAAGAAGAACAGCAATTCTAGAAACAGAAAATCAACCACTATCTGAAAGGTAGGACTGGCGGAGAAGTGAATCCAAAGTGACTGGAAGATAGACCGCGGGGGGAGGGGCCGGCTCCCGGCGAGCGGCGGAGCAACGGAGCACAAAATCAGGACTTTTAAAAGTCTGTTCCGCTGAGGGACATCGCTCCAGAGGCTTAACTGGGGTGAAGCCCAGGCGGGGTCAGCGCGGCCTCAGGTCCCGCAGGGTCGCAGAAGGATCGGGGGTGTCTGAGTGTCGCAGAGCTTACCGTTATTAGAACAGGGAAGCCGGCTACAGAGACAGAGCCGAGGAGTGAGCTCTAAACTCGGGGTTACCTTGAACCGGTCGCAGGCTCGGTCAGCTCGGAGCGCGGCCGGAGGCCAGGGTGATGGGAGTAATTGGGTGCTGTTCTCTGAGGGCGCACTGTGGAGTGGGGCCCTGGGCTCTCGGCTCCTCCGGGCTGAGACCGGGAGGCCGCCATCTTCATTCCCGCCAACCGGAACTCTACGGAAAGCGCTCAGGGAACAAAAGCTCCCGAAAGCAAACCCAGCAAACCCAAGCGGATTACTCAGCCCGGCCCGGGTAAGGGCGGTGCAACTCCGCCTGGGGCAAAGACGCTTGAGAATCACTACAACAGGCCCCTCCCCCAGAAGATCAACGAGAAACCCAGCGGGGACCAAGTTCACCTACCAAGGAATGCAGTTTCAATACCAAGGAGAGCGGCGGAATTCCAGAAGAGAAGAAAGCAAAGCATGGAACTCATGGCTTTCTCCCCATGATTCTTTAGCCTTGCAGTTAATTTAATTTTTTTTTTCTTTTTCAATTTTTTTTCTCTTCTTCTGCTAAATTTTTTTAACTTTTGCCATTTTCTTTTTTAACGTTTTTTAAATAGTTTATCTAATATATATATATTTTTTTTTCCTTTTCATATTTTTTATCGGCTTTCCTTTTTTAATAGTTTCTTTTTTTTTTTTCTTTTTCTTTCTGAACCCCTTTTTGTCCCCTTTCTCCCCCCCTCACGATTTGGGATCTCTTCTGATTTGGCTAAAGCATATTTTCCTGGGGTTGTTGCCACCCTTTTAGTATTTTACTTGCTCCTTCATATACTCTTATCTGGACAAAATGACAAGGCGGAAAAATTCACAACAAAAAAAAGAACAAGAAGCAGTACCAAAGGCTAGGGACCTAATCAATACAGACATTGGTAATATGTCAGATCTAGAGTTCAGAATGACGATTCTCAAGGTTCTAGCCGGGCTTGAAAAAGGCATGGAAGATATTAAAGCAACCCTCTCGGGAGATATAAAAGCCCTTTCTGGAGAAATAAAAGAACTAAAATCTAACCAAGTTGAAATCAAAAAAGCTATTAATGAGGTGCAATCAAAAATGGAGGCTCTCACTGCTAGGATAAATGAGGCAGAAGAAAGAATTAGCGATATAGAAGACCAAATGACAGAGAATAAAGAAGTTGAGCAAAAGAGGGACAAACAGCTACTGGACCACGAGGGGAGAATTCGAGAGATAAGTGACACCATAAGACGAAACAACATTAGAATAATTGGGATTCCAGAAGAAGAGGAAACAGAGAGGGGAGCAGAAGGTATGTTGGAGAGAATTATTGGAGAGAATTTCCCCAATATGGCAAAGGGAACAAGCATCAAAATCCAGGAGGTTCAGAGAACCCCCCTCAAAATCAATAAGAATAGGTCCACACCCCGTCACCTAATAGTAAAATTTACAAGTCTTAGTGACAAAGAAAAGATCCTGAAAGCAGCCCGGGAAAAGAAGTCTGTAACGTACAATGGTAAAAATATTAGATTGGCAGCAGACTTATCCACAGAGACCTGGCAGACCAGAAAGAGCTGGCATGATATATTCAGAGTACTAAATGAGAAAAACATGCAGCCAAGAATACTATATCCAGCTAGGCTATCATTGAAAATAGAAGGAGAGATTAAAAGCTTCCAGGACAAACAAAAACTGAAAGAATTTGCAAATACCAAACCAGCTCTACAGGAAATATTGAAAGGGGTCCTCTAAGCAAAGAGAGACCCTGAAAGTAGTAGATCAGAAAGAAACAGAGCCAATATACAATAACAGTCACCTTACAGGCAATACAATGGCACTAAATTCATATCTCTCAATACTTACCCTGATGTTAATGGGCTAAATGCCCCAATCAAAAGACACAGGGTATCAGAATGGATAAAAAACCAAAACCCATCTATATGTTGCCTACAAGAAACTCATCTTAAACCCGAAGACACCTCCAGGTTTAAAGTGAGGGGGTGGAAAAGAATTTACCATGCTAATGGACATCAGAAGAAAGCAGGAGTGGCAATCCTTATATCAGATCAATTAGATTTTAAGCCAAAGACTATAATAAGAGATGAGGAAGGACACTATATCATACTCAAAGGAACTGTCCAACAAGAAGATCTAACAATTTTAAATATCTATGTCCCTAACGTGGGAGCAGCCAACTATATAAACCAATTAATAACAAAATCAAAGAAACACATCGACAAGAATACAATAATAGTAGGGGATTTTAACACTCCCCTCACTGAAATGGACAGATCATCCAAGCAAAAGATCAACAAGGAAATCAAGGCCTTAAATGACACACTGGACCAGATGGACATCACAGATATGTTCAGAACATTTCATCCCAAAGCAACAGAATACACATTCTTCTCTAGTGCACATGGAACATTCTCCAGAATAGATCACATTCTTGGTCCTAAATCAAGTCTCAACTGGTATCAAAAGATTGGGATCATTCCCTGCATATTTTCAGACCACAATGCTCTGAAGCTAGAACTCAATAACAAGAGGAAATTTGGAAAGAACCCAAATACATGGAGACTAAACAGCATCCTTCTAAAGAATGAATGGGTCAACCAGGAAATTAAAGAGGAATTGAAAAAATTTATGGAAACAAATGATAATGAAAACACAACAGTTCAGAATCTGTGGGACACAACAAAGGCAGTCCTGAGAGGAAAATATATAGCGGTACAAGCCTTTCTCAAGAAACAAGAAAGGTCTCAGGTACACAACCTAACCCTACACCTAAAGGAGCTGGAGAAAGAACAAGAAAGAAACCCTAAACCCAGCAGGAGAAGAGAAATCATAAAGATCAGAGCAGAAATCAATGAAATAGAAACCAAAAAAACAATAGAACAAATCAACGAAACTAGGAGCTGGTTCTTTGAAAGAATTAATAAGATTGATAAACCCCTGGCCAGACTTATCAAAAAGAAAAGAGAAAGGACCCAAATAAATAAAATCATGAATGAAAGAGGAGAGATCACAACGAACACCAAAGAAATATAGACAATTATAAGAACATACTATGAGCAACTCTACGCCAACAAATTTGACAATCTGGAAGAAATGGATGCATTCCTAGAGACATATAAACTACCACAACTGAACCAGGAAGAAATAGAAAGCCTCAACAGACCCATAACCAGTAAGGAGATTGAAACAGTCATCAAAAATCTCCAAACAAACAAAAGCCCAGGGCCAGATGGCTTCCCGGGGGAATTCTACCAAACATTTAAAGAAGAACTAATTCCTATTCTCCTGAAACTGTTCCAAAAAATAGAAATAGAAGGAAAACTTCCAAACTCATTTTATGAGGCCAGCATCATCTTGATCCCAAAACCAGACAAGGATCCCATCAAAAAAGAGAACTACAGACCAATATCCTTGATGAACACAGATGCAAAAATTCTCGCCAAAATACTAGCCAATAGGATTCAACAGTACATTAAAAGGATTATTCACCACGACCAAGTGGGATTTATTCCAGGGCTGCAAGGTTGGTTCAACATCCGCAAATCAATCAATGTGATACAACACATTAATAAAAGAAAGAACAAGAACCATATAATACTCTCCATAGATGCTGAAAAAGCATTTGACAAAGTACAGCATCCCTTCCTGATCAAAACTCTTCAAACTGTAGGGATAGAGGGCACATACCTCAATATTATCAAAGCCATCTATGAAAAACCCACCGCAAATATCATTCTCAATGGAGAAAAACTGAAAGCTTTTCCGCTAAGGTCAGGAACACGGCAGGGATGTCCGTTATCACCACTGCTATTCAACATAGTACTAGAAGTCCTAGCCTCAGCAATCAGACAACAAAAGGAAATTAAAGGCATCCAAATCGGCAAAGAAGAAGTCAAACTATCACTCTTTGCAGATGATATGATACTATATGTGGAAAACCCAAAAGACTCCACTCCAAAACTGCTAGAACTTGTACAGGAATTCAGTAAAGTGTCAGGATATAAAATCAATGCACAGAAATCAGTTGCATTTCTCTACACCAACAACAAGACAGAAGAAAGAGAAATTAAGGAGTCCATCCCATTTACAATTGCACCCAAAACTATAAGATACCTAGGAATAAACCTAACCAAAGAGACTAAGAATCTATACACAGAAAACTATAAAGTACTCATGAAAGAAATTGAGGAAGACACAAAGAAATGGAAAAATGTTCCATGCTCCTGGATTGGAAGAATAAATATTGTGAAAATGTCTATGCTACCTAAAGCAATCTACACGTTTAATGCAATTCCTATCAAAGTACCATCCATTTTTTTTCAAAGAAATGGAACAAATAATCCTAAAATTTGTATGGAACCAGAAAAGACCTCGAATAGCCAAAGGAATATTGAAAAAGAAAGCCAAAGTTGGTGGCATCACAATTCCGGACTTCAAGCTCTATTACAAAGCTGTCATCATCAAGACAGCATGGTACTGGCACAAAAACAGACACATAGATCAATGGAACAGAATAGAGAGCCCAGAAATAGACCCTCAACTCTATGTTCAACTCATCTTCGACAAAGCAGGAAAGAATGTCCAATGGAAAAAAGACAGCCTCTTCAATAAATGGTGTTGGGAAAATTGGACAGCCACATGCAGAAAAACGAAATTGGATCATTTCCTTACACCACACACGAAAATAGACTCAAAATGGATGAAGGATCTCAATGTGAGAAAGGAATCCATCAAAATCCTTGAGGAGAACACAGGCAGCAACCTCTTCGACCTCAGCCGCAGCAACATCTTCCTAGGAACATCACCAAAGGCAAGGGAAGCAAGGGCAAAAATGAACTTTTGGGATTTTATCAAGATCAAAAGCTTTTGCACAGCAAAGGAAACAGTTAAAAAAACCAAAAGACAACTGACAGAATGGGAGAAGATATTTGCAAATGACATATCAGATAAAGGACTAGTGTCCAAAATCTATAAAGAACTTAGCAAACTCAACACCCAAAGAACAAATAATCCAATCAAGAAATGGGCAGAGGACATGAACAGACATTTCTGCAAAGAAGACATCCAGATGGCCAACAGACACATGAAAAAGTGCTCCATATCACTCGGCATCAGGGAAATAGAAATCAAAACCACCATGAGATATCACCTCACACCAGTCAGAATGGCTAAAATTAACAAGTCAGGAAATGACAGATGCTGGCGAGGATGCGGAGAAAGGGGAACCCTCCTACACTGTTGGTGGGAATGCAAGCTGGTGCAACCACTCTGGAAAACAGCATGGAGGTTCCTCAAAATGTTGAAAATAGAACTACCCTATGACCCTGCAATTGCACTGCTGGGTATTTACCCTAAAGATACAAACGTAGTGATCCGAAGGGGCACGTGCACCCGAATGTTTATAGCAGCAATGTCTACAATAGCCAAACTATGGAAAGAACCTCGATGTCCATCAACAGATGAATGGATAAAGAAGATGTGGTATATATACACAATGGAATACTATGCAGCCATCAAAAGAAATGAAATCTTGCCATTTGCGACGACGTGGATGGAACTAGAGGGTATCATGCTTAGCGAAATAAGTCAATCGGAGAAAGACAACTATCATATGATCTCCCTGATATGAGGGAGAGGAGATGCAACATGGGGGATTGAGGGGGTAGGAGAAGAGTCAATGAAACAAGATGGGATTGGGAGGGAGACAAACCATAAGTGACTCTTTAAAACTCCCCTTTGGTAAAGGGTGGTGCGGACCTTCAGGATGGCCCCTTAATCTCTTCACCGTTCTGACCCCTCCTGTATCTTTTGGTAGATTTCTTTTTATAAATAGAGTCCTGTTTCTTTTCCCGCTGTACTTTGGGCCTAATCTATCCATCATTTATGATATGCAGTTTTGCTAATACGAGAGCAGGAAGATTTGTTCCTTCCTTCTGTATGTTTCTGTTGAGAGCTCACCATGTTCCAGATGCAGAGATCATGTAAATGCAGAGCAAAGCTTGGAATCATAGTAATAAGCTAGGTTAACTTCGCAGGGGTGTTGTGTGTAACCATGCAATACATATTTAGTAATTTGCTTTTGGCATTTAACAGGTCATGTTTTGGGGTACGTGAGTGGCTCAGTTGGTTAAGTGACCGAGTCTTGATTTTGGCTCAGATTATGTTCTCAGGATGATGGGATCAAGCCCCATGTCGGAGTCTGCTTGAAATCCTCTCTGTCCCTCTTCCTCTCCCCCTCCCCCGTTCGTGCTCTCTTTCTCTCTCTGAAATAAATAACCTTTAAAAAAAAAAGACATTTTTTTTCTTTGCTTTTGTTATCAAACAAAATGTATTTCCATATCAGTACATATAAATTTATCTCATCCTTTTAATGATGGTTAGTCATTAATATAGATGTACCTTGTTTCTATTGATAGAATGTTTAAAGCCACTTCTGAATTTGCAGTGTTTCACACAATGCTTCATACTTATTTATGCAGATATGAGTGTTTCTGTGGTAGGATGTACTTCAGGATCCTGAAAAAATTCAAGTCAAAGATAAAGTGCAGGGTACAAAAGAAAATAGTTTGTTCTAATTATGCAGAATACGCCTGTATTGCTATTTTATGAGAAGCAAAAATCTTTGTTGTCCCATTAAAATGGAGAACAAATGCACGGAATGCAAGTAATGATTGTACATGAGGGGATAGGATGAGAAAGGGTGAGGAAAGTGGCACAGCAGTACTTGTGCTCTTCCCTTCTTTTTAAAAAAAATTTTTTTTATTTACTTGAGAGAAATTGAAAGAGCACGAGGCGGGGGAGCAGAGGGAGAGGGAGAAAAAGGCTCCCCGCGGAGCAGAGACCCCGAAGCAGGACACGATCCCAGGACCCTGGGATCATGATCTGAACTGAAGGCAGATGCTTAACCAACTGAGCCACCCAGGTGGCCCTACTTTTCCTTTCTATATCATTGGACTGATTTATAATAGGTAGGCATTAATTTTATTTAAAATTAATTCTCAAAAACTATATACAAAGAAAACAGTATTTTCTCTCTATTCTCACAGTGAAAAGCATAAGGCTTCATTCATCCAAGGTAAATTGCAGGTCTTGTTTTTTTGTTTTAATAAAGTTTAATTAAAGAGCTGCTTCTGAAAACTTTAGGGTGATAGGAAAGAACTTGTCCAAGTAATCAGCTTTTTTAAACAAGTAGAAATGAAAAATAAATTTAAATTACCTCTGAACCTCAGTCCTGATTTCTCTGTAGATCAACAGAACCATTCCAAGCTAAGAACTGTTATGTAAAAAAACAAACACAAGGAGTTATTGAGAAATCCAAAATAATTTTGTTAAATTAATTGAGTAACTTCCTTCCCTGTAACCCCCACTCTGCTTTGTAGGCCTGACTCCTTTGGTTCCTCATATACCTCATGGCCTGGTTTCTTTTTGCCCTTCCCAATTTAAGAGGTCCAAAGTCACTTCATGAATAATTAATAAAGACCTAAAAATTATTCATTCCATGATAGTCTGTATGATTTAATATTCTATAACATACCATAACTCCTCAAATCACAAGGTTTTCAGCTCTGAGCTGTTTGTCTAGGTTCCCCAGCTTAGTTTCATAGCTCCTGATTTAGTAATTAACATCACATAATTATTGACAATTTTTGTGTGTGTGTACCCACGTGTGTAGAGAAAGAGAGAGAGACCAGGAGACAGAGAAAGACAGAGAGAGATTTCACAAAGGCTTTAAAGGAGTAGTTTTTAAGGAAATGATTTTGAGCTTTCTCCCTCATGTCCACTGAGTGTGGATTATATTGTTATGGTATCAATGGATACATTACTATATTTATTGGGTGAAAAGAGGATCATAAGAAGCAGATCATTTTCCTTCATTAGGAAAGATCGGGTGAAGATACCAACATCTGGGATTAGTCCCAAACTAAACTGCTTCACCCAGTACATTTCAGCCCAAACATTACTAATCTTACATTTCAGACAGGCCTGCTTTGCTTAGAACCAGATCATCTTTCATCTTTGAAATTCACCTCCATACCTCCGACTCTGCTCGCTCACTAGATACCTCTCCTCAGGAAATGCTGTTGAACTCATTTTCTAACTTTTCTGAGTATGGTGCACAGAGATATAAATGGCATATTTACCTCTTCTAAGGAAAACTTGCCATTTAAAAACAACCCTCCCCACCTCCCCACAAAAGACACTACGATACAGCAGTGCTTGAATTCAGAGAAGAGGAGGTGAAGATTTCATCCAGTATTGCTTATTCTTGGGAGGAGTGGTACTCTTTTCCGTAAAGCCCCCTGTCTTGGTCCTTAATATTGGCATTCCTAGTTCTGTTTTCTCTCGTTTAACTTCCAGTGCCTTTAGGAAAGCAGGCTGCCATTTTGATCACATTAATATTATTCACGGTTGTTTTGAGACCTTCTCTTCCTACTCTTGGCTTCTCTGAGTGTATAACATATCAGGCCAATTAAAATCCACCCATATCCTGCAGTAAATATAACTTATACTGCAGTTATGAGCATAAAGTTGCAGTTGACTCATTGATGTAATGTTATGTTTTTGTAGACATTCAATTAAGTTAATTAATTTTCATCTTGCAGCTTTCATTTCGCAGTTTGGAGCCAATATATATTTTTTTTCTGAGTTTCAATCATTTTTCTAGACCTTTAAAAATCTAACAGCCCATTGGCATTGGGCTCAAATGACTAATGGATAAAATGGCCTTGATGATGCTGATTTAATAGAGGAGTGTCTTTTAAAACTCTTTTTAAAAAAAAAATTTATAATGGTTTACCGTTCTGACATGTATGTGTTTTTACAGCAAATTATCTTCCTGAATTTTCTATATCTTAGTTACTTAATTTTTGAAAAATTAAAGTGCTCTACTTCTTTATAGTCAATTTTCTTTTCTATTTTCATATTTTGATATATAAGATCTAATGTACAATCCAATCTTAAGGCAATTTCTGTAATTTACTATCTATTGCCAATTCTTTGAAACACTGATGTCCAGTGAACCCATTGGACCACCCCTTTCACAAACTATGGCTCCAACTTTGGCTTCTAAAAAGATAGTTCTGGGCGCTTGGGTGGCTCAGTCGGTTAGGCAACTGCCTTCGGCTCAGGTCATGATCCCAGGGTCCTGGAATCAAGCCCCGCATTGGGCTCCCTGCTCAGTGGGGAACCCGCTTCTCCCTCTCCCTCCACTGCTCCCCCTTCTTATACTCTTTCTCTCTCTCTCTCTCCCCCCAACCTCGGTCAAATAAATAAATAAAATCTTTTTTTTTTTTAAAGATTTTTATTTATTTCTTTGACACAGATCACAAGTAGGCAGAGAGGCAGGCAGAGTGGGGGAAGCATGCTCCTGCTGAACAGAGAGCCCAGTGCAGGACTTGATCCCAGGACCCTGAGATCATGACCTGAGCCAAAGGCAGAGGCTTAACCTACTGAGCAACCCAGGCACTGAATAAATAAAAATCTAAAAAAAAAAAAAAAGTTCTTTGGATGATGAAGCCTCCAGCCCCTCAACTGTGGTAGTTCCTACAGAGACTTCCCTTCGTGTTTCTCCAGACATTAATTTTTGTTAACAACTAAACCACAGTGCACCATGCTGCCCCACTTTGGAAAATGATGCATGAGTGTAACTGTGGGATGCTCTGAAAAGAAATCCAAAATCAGCATACACACTTGTAATTCCCAAAACATGGGCACCCTAAGTTCACTAAGTTCAAAGTTTCTCATATCCTTTAAAGTCCAGGAGCATTTTTGTGAAGTCTGCAAACTGTTCTTAGTTTAGCTGAGAACCTTAGTTTAGCTGAGTTACCAAGCTCCCCAGTGGATTCTTGGTAAACCTCCATCTCTCAGCTAACAGAGACAAAAGTGTTTTTTCTTCTCTGCCGTGTTTCCTATTTTACTTGTTGTCATCTGGGTGACATGTACTTCCGTATTGTTTTTATTCAGCAGAGAGGAAAAGCCCCATACTAGCCTAGTTGTTCTGCAAGGAGAGAACATTTTCTGTGTCACAGAGGTTGGTAGAGACTAATAAAATCAGTAAAGTTTCACTGCTTGCCTTAGGAAGACAAATATTTACATTATTAAATGCACAGCTTGCTTTCTGACACATTGTTTTGTGGCCTGGCTAAGTTATTGATAGTGATTTCAGGAGGGATCAAAATGCCAGGAAGAAGATATTAAATAAAGCATTTTTTTAAAACTGTTTCTGTTTTATAATCCTGAAGGCAAAGGTGAATTCTATTTTTATTCTCATGCTCATTGCCTTTTATGAAAAGATTTCCCTTTAACATCTTTGAGGGACCTTAATTTAGGATGTCTCTATAGAGTCCAGTTTCTTTTCTTTGGAAAACCTGAATATCATATTGCAGTACAAAGCTCTCCTCCTGCTGTCCCCCCTCAGAGGGTGCCACGGAATTCACAGAAACAAGAATGTTTTGGAATGCTGGCAAAGGAGCAAAAACAGTGTGTCCTCCCCACACATTTAGAAAAATAAAGGTACGGAGGACATGGCGTACTTCTTATTAAAGGCTTTGAAAAACACCACACCTCAGTAAACATTCCTCAGGAGCTGAGGAAACACTCTGGTCAATGGCTTACCTCAGCTCCCTTAATTCTGTTTTAGGGACATGGACAATGGCACAGACACAATGCTGGCCTTGGAGATGGAGAGCCAAGCCAGGGCCATGCAGGCACACTCTTGTCTTGCTTCAGGCAGTTCGTGTTGTCATCCCAAGACGTGTTTGGGATTTGCTGAACACTCATCATATTAGATAACCAAGTCTTGGTGCTTTCTTCTGTCCCTGAATGAGACACTTTACAACTTCCTCCTTTTTGGACTTCAGAGCTCCCGGTGAGTCTCCCTTTGGAGCTCCGCATGGGCCAACCCAAGGGCAGCTGTCTCTGACGTTAGTTTATTTACCCCCCTCCTTCGTTTGAAAACACAAGTATCATCATCTGCTGTGACAGTAACCAGAGAGAACCAAATATTCAGCTTATGGTCAGATCGCACATCGTCATGCCCTTTTGCGTCCCTAATGTTTCACCTGAAGTAGGAAGTACCTTTTCCACCAAGAGGGAAGTGCTCTACTAGGAATGTTCCCATCATTTTTGAAAAGACAGGCAACATTCTAGATTCATTCCCATGACAGAGGTTAGTACTGAACCGGCTTCCCTTATTTTGTGAACCAAATATTCTTTACTGATGCCATTTTTGTGAATCACTAACTGATTTTTGTGAATCACCTTACGCCAGCCCCTTGAAACAACTCTAGACTCCCTGAGTGCTCTATGCTGGAGTTTTGTAAAAAGCTAGTGAGAGCTCCCACTTGGGCCTTCAGGTTTCTCCAGAGTGGTGGTTCCCTCACAGACAGCTCCACTGAAAGAGGAAATCAGAAATATGTGTGAGCTACAAAAAGGCAGATACATAGGCCTCATTCTGCAGATTCTCATTCAGTGTGTGTACGGTTGGGGACCCAGTATCAATGATTTCTTAATGCTCAGGTCATCCTAATTCACAGGAGGTTTGTTAACTAGCAATTAGGACCACGTGTCCGGTTGTCTACTCCCCTCCTCATTTCTGATTTCCCTGTTTTATGATTCCCATACATATCTCAGCTTCCCCTCTCTTGTCACTTGCATCAATGACAATTTTCAGATTGGCCACCTCAGTATCAGCCTCTGACCCCACTCCAGAACATGACTCATGCTTACTACTATTCTGGTTTTACTCTCTCAGCCCTCCTAGCCCTTACTTGGACACCCTCCTGCCAGGAAAGAATAATCAGACACATGCACTGAGCAGGGCAGGGTCTCCAAAACATGGTACCATGGCAATTGTTTGATTTGTTATCCTTAAAAATTCTTTATGTAAGGGCTTTATCAAAATGACTGTGAGTGATACATAAAAAATAAGTAAGGACATCACCACCTTCAACCTTTGGGCTGCAAAAAAAATGCATTGTCTTTGGCTGTGTCTTTGCTCCACCTTTGTTCTTCTGTCTTCTAGGGTAAATATATATATGAAGAATGTAGGCTAGAAGTAACTCTAAGCAGCTGTCGTGCTCTGAAGGAGGGCATGCAGAGCAGACAAGGTGAAGAGTTATCTGTGGTTATATGAAGCATGGTTGCAAAAGATTTGGCCATACAGGGGACTGCTGAAAATGAATAGCAGGATGAAGACTAACCTCAAGGGAACAATCCACAAAGAAGATGCTTATTTGGAGGCAAGTTACCTGAGCCCCTCAAAGTATAACAGCAAACACCCAAAAACAAAAACATTAATTTAAAGAAAGAAGAAGAATTGGCCAAACCAAGCTGAAATATATACTACTTTGGAACTGCAGGCTACAGTCGTATTGCAAAATGCCTAGAATGAATTGGTACCTTTGCTTATGTATAAAGAAAGCTAAGTCTCAAGATGGAAGTTAAGCTGGAAAACAAAAGCCTTTGGGTAGAAACTGACATACAGTCGGAGTATTGAAACAGACTGTAAATAATTGGGAAAAAGTCCTACCTGTGAAAGTTTATTCTGTGCATATTTCCCAAAGAAGGCTCACTGAAGCTCAGAAATTCTGTTCAGAAAAATGCACCAGGCTGATCTTCTACAGCTCTAAGGGGGGAGCACATTTATTGAAAGTCTACTTGGTCAAAGATTGTGAATGATCTTGGGGAGGGACAATGTAATATGAGCCCAACAGTATTATTTTTAGTAGAGTCAGATCTTCTGCCTTTTCTGCCAATTTCTTACTTTTTTTTCTTAGTTCTAAATAATGATGTTACATCCTTCACCAACTCTCTTAAGGTATAGTGTATATTTTTGTGTTTTAATATAATTTTATTGTTATATAACATACAAAAAATGCACAAATCTAGAGTGTGTGCTTTATTGGGTTATCACAGAGTAAACACATGTAATCACCACCCAATCAATAGAATATTATCAGCATCTTAAATTTCCCCACTATGTCCCCAAACACTACCCAAACTACCTTTTAATACCATAGATTAGTTTTACCTGTTTTTGAACTTTATATACATGCAATGACTGACTTCCTCCACTTAACATTATATTGGATTTGGCAATGCTGTTGGGTATTCCAAACAGCCTGTTCAATTTTAATAAAGAATATTCTCAGGTATGTAATATGCAAACATCTCTGTCAAAAGAAGACTGTCAAGATGCTGTTAAGAACAAACTGTAGCAAGTATAGGCAGCACTTTCCTTACAGCTAACTTGATTTTCTCATGTACTTTATCTGCCCAATCTTTATCGGTGCTTTTTAGCCTTTATGTTGAATCAGATATAGAGAGTATCTAGAATGATGCCCATACCATAAGTGTTTAGACAGATCATTTTCATTAATTCATTGTCTCTATATAATGACCACTCACATAAACTCAGACTATTATCAACATCCATCAAAGTCTTCTTCTTGCATCTCCTAATCACTACTTACCCCCAAAGATGATTACTAGCCTGATTTCAAAAACATAAAATAGTTTTTCCTACTTTTATATTTTGTGAAAGTGACATATGAAATATACTTTTTTGGGGTCTAGCTTTGTTCTCTAGTATTATGTTTGTGAACATTCCCCAGATGTTGGCATATAGTTATGGAATGCTACTTCTCATCTCTGGTGTTCCATTATAGGAATATAACATGATTATTCCACATATATATATGCCCTTGCACTCTCTAATAGTTTTTTAATGAACAGATGTTTCTAATTTTAATGTAATGCATTTTATCAATTGTTTCTTTTAAGACTAGTGCCTTAAATGAGTTCTGTTTAAGAAATCTTTACCTTGCCCAAATCATGAATTAGTTTCCTATCTTTTCTTCTAGAAGATTTATTATTTTGCCTTTTGCATTTAACTCTACAGTATACCTAAAATTGACCTTAGTATGTGATATGAAGTAGGAGTTAAATTTTACTTTCTTTTTCTCTGTGCATATCCAGAGGACCCAGCATCATTTACTGAAATGTGGTACGTTACCTTCTGCCTGGAAGTGTCGACTTTACCAAAATATAGTGTTTATATAAGTATATATACTTATATACTTATATAAAGCCTCTCCCATTTGTTTACTTTGGTCTCTTCCATTGGTTTACTTTGGTCTGGTCTCTTCCATTGGTTTACTTTGTCTATCATTACACTTTGTCTTTATTACTACTGTTGCTTTATAATGATCTTAATATCTGGTAAAATGAGCCCTCCAACTTTTCTCTTCTTTTCCCAGAGTATCCTGGCTATTCCTGGCCCTTTACATTTCCATATCACTAGTATATCTATATCTGGATCCTCTGTGGAACTATTTCTGTTGTCTGGATTTTTTTCCTTGGTTTTCTGTCAGAATTATCCAATAACTTACCATTATCCAGAGGATAAAGTCCATGTCTCTTATCATAGCATAATACAATGTTGTCATGGTATTGCATTTCCATTATTACTAATGAGACAATCAAATAGTTATGTTTCTTGGATATTCACATCTTCACTTTTGTACTATGCCTGTTCACATCTTCTGACCATATTTGAAATTTGAATGTCTGTCTTTTCTGGTTTACGAGAGTTCTTTTCTTCGCTAGAGATGCATTCTTGTCTTTATGTAGTTCTCTTTTCTGATTACTGACCAACCTTCATTTCTCAGTTTGAAGTCTAATAATGTTAAACTGCTTATAGGAAAACTATACACACGTTATTTTGCTTCTTCTGCTCGCTCTAATTCAGTACCCATCCTCTTCCTTCCGAAATTGGCCAACTCCTGTTCATTGTGTGAAATTTGGGTTAGAGCTGATTTCCTTTCAGAATTTCTTCCCTGGGGCCCTACCATTAGAATGGCTTCTACGCCACTCTATGCTTGTCTCTCTCTTGGAATTTACCTTACAATATCTGAAGTTATCTTTTTTATGTATCTGCCCATTTATGCGTCTTTTTCATGTCTGTGCACCATCACTTGTGCAGTTTCTGACTCGTATTATTTAAGTCACTCACCATTGATGGCAATCTCCAATCTAGACAGTTCTTGCCCAAGAGCAGCTGCTAAACAACTTGAAGTCTTGTCTGTGTATTTGTTGCAGCAGTTTCGTATTTGACAGTAATTTTTGCATCTAGAACAAGTGAGTAGATGATGCCTAATAATAACATGGGAGGCTGTCATGCAGAAGGTTCCTGATATTCTAAGGAAGCTTGGGCCAGACGTCCAAGAGGAGACTTCCCATTTCAGGAAACTTAGCAACTTCCTCTTTCTGGCCTTCAGAGTTTCTGATTGGATTCCCTTCTTAGACCCACATAGGATAATCTAATTCCAACTGCCCCTCTAAACATGCTGGGGATGTAAATTCTTGTGGAGACTCCCCACTTGGAGGGGATGAGTGCTCTGCTGCCTCAAAACATTATACCTCTTTTTAAGGGATTGCCGGGCAGGAGAAATGCTTCAACCAACATCTAATTACTAATGGAAATGAAAGGAATAACTTAACCTCCCACTCTTACTACTTTCAAACAACACCCAACATGTTTAAATAGTCTTCTAAAATCTCCTTTATGTGAATAACTTATATAATCTTTCATCCGCCTCAGTGGACTGTATTAAAATCCTACATAGGTAAGAAAAGACCATTTCTGATGACTTTGATATGGATGAAATATATCTTTCTCTGTGGCTATCCTTCTGAGCATAAGTAACATTTGACCTGTGTGTCTACATGGTAGTGGGTTGGGGGGGGGTGGGTCAAGTGGGAATATGTTGCGCTGCCAACCAGAAGCTGTCGTTTCTTGTAGTTAAATTGGATTCTCCCTAAGAAGTGTTTCATTGAAATGTTTGCTTCAAAATGACTCTGTTCTGCTGCAGTGAGGAGAGACTTCCAGTTAAAACATTTAATTAGTTCCCAATTTAGTTGGCCAGAATGATCAGTCGGCCTGTGTTTTGGAACCTGAGTTTGTACATTCCTTGGGATTGGTGAGTCTTGCCCAGCGGATGTGGTCAACTGTGAATAGTTTGTATGCAGTTCTCATCATAGAACAGATTTTTCTCCAGCTCCTTGAAGGAGAGCTAGAAAGAGATTATGAAAAAGTGAGTGATATAGAGATAAGACTTCTTTGTCTTCTCCTTTACCTCCCCACAGAAGCATATAGTAAGGTTATCTCCAGTCTTAGAAGTTGCAGATGCTGGGAGAGCACATGGAACTAAAATGAGCAGGACTCTGGTTTAAACTGCTTGGACTGTTTTCACTCACTTTCTGGGTAGTGCCTTTAGACATACTACATTCTAAGTAAATATTTTTTAGATAAAACAAATAAATTGCTTTACCAACATTGGTGTGTGTATGTGAATTTGTGGGCCGTATGTCTGTGAATAATTCGATTCCTCAGTCCAGCTAACCTTCTTGTTTATTTCCGTAGTACAAATCTAACCTGCTTTTTCTCTCTGTACCAGATGATAGGAAGTTCCGACCCAAATTCCTTATAGTCTTAATAAGTTAGCTTAATGAGTTTATAATACTTCGCTGAGAGAATATCTTCACCCTTTCCAAGTTCCATCTAGTCGAGGGGACTTTGAGAAGATGAGCTCTTTCTTTCAGCCCAGCTCTTTCTCCTTCAAAGAACCCCAGTTTCATCTGTCATTTCTCTAATCCTAGCACTTAATGTTCTACAAATAGCAAATAGCATAGATTCCTGCCTTTTCCATGACATTTCACATGACTCTGCTTTTGACTATGCCCTTTACTTACCCAGAAATGCCCTCGCCCCTGTCACCATCTGTATAACAAAAATTCAAATGTGATTTCTTCCAGGAGGACATCCCTGAAATCTCCAGGTGGGTTAATGGCCTTTCCCCTGAGTTCCCTTCTGCTGTCATAATCAACCAATAAGTGGTGTAGGAGGATCTTCATATGTGTTAGTGAATGCATGATACTCCCAACCTATGTTGATTCTCTTGAGTGTGTCTCTGTTTATCTAGACCATGAGCATCTTGAGATCAGGGACTCTGTTTCATTCATATCCTTCATATCTGTATTCCTGGAGTCCAGCCAAAAGCCTGGATGGAATATGGAGGGTGCTCAGTAATTGTTCTATTAGAAAACTGATGGGAAACATTTTTAATACCTTGAGAACAATTAGAACTGGGCCTCTTCCAGAAGGCAACACAATTTCTTTGAAATATTTCCCCATGTCCTCATTCTTTAAGATGCTGAAGCTAAAAGCCCACAGACGCATATGTCGCCATGTATCACTACTTATATCCTCCTCCTGCCTCAGGCTCTTCAGCTGGCGAAAGGGAAAAATGCTGGTGATTTACAAAGAATTTTTGCCAATAGATACAGCTTCTTAGAACTTCAGGATACTAACTGACATGATGTGTTAAAACATGAGTGTAAAGAAAGTTTTCATGGATAATAAATCATAGAAGGAAATTTTGCTAATCTCAAAAATTCATGAGGGAGCATTAGAACAGAAATAGAAGGTAAATGAAAGCTACTGATCAGTGAATCATTTGGACAGAATCATAAGGGTCCACCCGCTAACTATGTTTTCTTTTCACATCTCACTGTTTTTGATGCAGACAAGTGAGTTAAATCAGGGATGAGGAAAACATATGTGGGCTAACTGGCTAAATGCTACCTGATTGCTTTGATGCATAGGCCTCATTCATTTAGGGCTTATTTTCATAAAATAAGCTTTGTGAACTTTGTAATTGGCAAAGAATGCTTGAGTTGAGTGTAAAAGATAACATTCTTGGAAAACTGAGATATTTTATTTCTCTGTTTTAGAAATTAATATGAATAAAAATGAGAATGCTTTATCTGGGAGAACATAATACCTCTGAAAGAATATATATTTAAATGATCTGGAAATTAGTTTCTTTGTTCTTAATCATTCTGTAAAACAGTAAGAATATTTTTCCTTTGGGTTCTAAAGTGTAGTATTTTACTTACTGTCAGATACCCAAGATAGCATCGGAACCTCGGACCCATAGAAAATAAGCATCAGAGGGGAGTGTTAAAACCAAAAGCAAAAATAGTCGAAAACAAAACAAAATGCAAGTACTTTGAAAGAATATGCCCTATGGGAAAACTAAGAGCCAAATGAAAATAAGCTGCTAAGATCACCCGTACAGTGCAGTGTGTGCGTAATGGGAGCTGACCAAATAAATGATCTCATCAGATTTTTGACATCTTGGTTTTCTGAGGTATTATAATGGCTTGCCTACCATTATTCCAAAGAAAACAATCTTACTTTTCACTTACTTGCATGGGAAGCTCCATTATTCAGACGTGGGGAATATCTTTGCAAGAAGCTTGAAAGTAGATACATCAGAATATCCAGGACTGCTGAATATGCTTAGAAAGGAAGAGTTGTGTTTCAGTCAATACAAGTTTTGGCAAGTCTGTCAGTTCCCACAGTTACAACACAGATCCCAGGTTTTGACTTGTGCTCCAGTAAATTCACACTCACATCATACTGTTAATAGGCATGAGCTGAAAAACAAGACAATCAAATAGAATATAAGTTGGCCTCATCTTCAATAAACATGAATTATTTTTTTTATATTTATTGTGGATGTACTCAAGCCTTGTGCCTAGTGTTTAAATATATGGAATTGAATGGTAGTAATAATACTAGCCATATGGCTTGAAAGATTGCTATAGTCTCTGAAATTCTTTCCAGGCAATATTGTTTAGGTACACCATTTAAATAGAATAAAATGAGATTACTTTCACTCATTTTGACAACTGTTGTAAATGGCAAACTTAAAAATGTATTCCAGGAGGTCATAACCTGATGACAAAGAACACCATACAGTATCACTGAGTTTAGAGAGTATATTTTACATCTCTGTGTTCTGAAATAGTACCCCTTGGGTTGTTGCCTCCCTCTATATGCCCTTTTTCCATTCTCCCACTCCACTTTGGTCCTGCAGCTTTGAAAGAGAAACGTTCTTGCATTATTTCAGATAAATCTTCTACACCCCCACTTTCTGGGAAGTGCTGGCAAAGTCAAAACTCTTACACTCTTTTATCTCCCCATGTAAACATGGCTGAGAACTCTGGCACACCCTTTGACTTTCCTAAAAGCCATGGAAGGTTTTTTATATATCTGTGGTCACTGTGCTCACCACTGCACAGTGGAGATAGTGCCATACTGATGCTCTTTGTCACATGAGGGGGGAAAAGGGGTTATACCAGTAGGATGAGAGGATCGAGCATTTTCCACTGATTTTGCCTAATTATGGGAACGGTCCTTGAGTTTTCAACAGTACTCCTGCAGCTCCTTCCTTCATTTTGTTCAAATTGGTTCATATTGTTCAAATTGAGCCATTCTGCCTGTTGCCAGCCATTCTGGTTAGCCTTCATGAGTTCACTGCCTAAAGGTAATGGTTCTTAAATTCGGGGCCTCAATATCCCTTTATAATCTTAAAAGTTATTGAGAACCCCAAAGTGATTTTGTTTATGTGCGTTATAGCTATTGCTATTATATCTATTGCTAATGTGGGTTATAGCTATTGCTATTATATCTATTGCTATTAGATGGGAAAACTAAGAAAAGAAAAAATGTTTATTGATTGACTCATTTAAAATAAAAATCATAAATCTAATACTACATGAATATAACCTGACTTTATGAAAATTAACTATATTTTCCAAACAAAAAATTTTTGCAAATCTCTTTGGTGTCTAGATCAATCAAAAAGAGAGGGCTACTCATCTGTGTCTGATTCAATCTGTTGTGATATGTTGCTTGGAATTAAAGTAAATGCAGAAAATCTGCCCTCACACAAATATGTATGTGGAAAAAAGAAGGGGCATTTTATCTTATTTATTTATTTTTAAAATACTTTATTTATTTAAGAGAGAGCGAGCGTGCATATGGGGGGAGGAGCAGAGGGAGAAGGACAAGCAGACTACATGCTGAGCCCAGATCCCCATGTGAGGCTCAATCTCAGGACCCAGAGATCATGACCTGAGCCCAAACCAAGAGTCAGATGCTTAACCAACTGAACCACTTAGGTACCCCAAGGGAGGGGTAGTTTAATAGTGCTTTTAGATAATCATGGATATTCTTCTCTGATACTGTATCAAACATCAAGAAATGGTAATTTCTTTAGAGTAACAGGATGAGATCTTAAACCCCATGGATGAACTTTCTTAATTTACTCTTTCTTTAAAATCTGTCCTATATTTTGACTATGTCTTCTTTTTTTGCAGAATCACACATGTATCATTTGGAACATATTAATTAATGGAGTTATATAAATCTTACGACTATTGTAAGATTTCATTATTTTATTTATAAATATAAATATATTAAAATTATCTATAAATGTTATTTAAATGTTATATTTTAAAATACTAAATAGTATGTTAAAATATATATTACATCTATATCTTGCCTTTGTTACTATCACCACCCATCTCATCAGAAGTCTTAATGGGTTAAGTGTCAAACTCAAAATGACCAAAATTCTAATCTTCACTTTCACTCTGATTTTATCATTGGTATCAGAAACTGTCAGTTGTTTTTCCTGGAGTAGTAGGATCACTTCAATTCATTTTTGAGAAAATGTCTGATAAATGTCCCAGTGTTCTGAATAATATAGCTTGTCTGTCAATCATTTCTTAAATGAAAATCATGTTCCCTGACTCTGACTCAAAAAAGATCACATTTTTCCTGAAGACAGCCAGCATATTTTAGCAAGAAGTGCTTTATGCATATTTCTCATTTCATCATACTTAATAGTAAAAAGATATGTATTTAGGGTTTAGATTTAATAATATTAATTCGTTTTATTGTTTCATCAGAAACATTAAGCAAAATTTGATTTTTTTAAGGTTTTATTTATTTGACAGAGATCACAAGTAGGCAGAGAGGCAGGCAGAGAGAGGGAGGAAGGGAAGCAGGCTCCCCGCTGAGCAGAGAGCCCGATGTGGGGCTCAATCCCAGGACCCCGAGATCATGACCTGAGCTGAAGGCAGAGGCTTTAACCCACTGAGCCATCCAGGCGCCCCTTGATTTTTTTTTTTAAATGGCAAGGGCACAACCGTGAGGATAGAATCACTACTAGCATAGTCTGAGTCCACTGCCTTTGAGTCTTGCTCAAGCACCAGAACTTTTAACCTGGTCATTTTTACACTCTTGAGTATGTTCACATAATGTAAGCAGCAAATAATATGGATATTATAATGAGAATAATTTTTAGATTGCAGACCCCTGAAAGGGTGTCCAGAAACTTAGAGGTCTGGAAACCGCATTTTTTTTTTTAAAGATTGTATTTATTCATCTGACAGAGAGATCACAGGTAGGCAGAGAGGCAGGCAGAGAGAGAGGAGGAAGCAGGCTCCCTGCTGAGCAGAGAGCCCAATGTGGGGCTCAATCCCAGGACCCTGAGATCATGACCTGAGCTGAAGGCAGAGGCTTACCCACTCAGCCACCCAGGTGCCCCCGAAACCACATTTTGAGGACTGATGCCTAAAAGTATCTTTTTTCTTTTTTTAAGATTTCTTTATTTATTTGAGAGAGAAAGAGAGAGTGTGCACAAGGGTGGAGGGAGAGGGAGAGAGAATTTCAAGCAGGCTCCCCATTGAGCATGGAGCCTGACCTGGGGCTTGATCTCACTCCCCCCAGATAAGGACCTGTGCTGAAACCAAGAGTCAGCAGCTTAACCACTTGCTGCACCCAGGTGCCCCCCCCCCTTTTTAAATTTCTTTTCAGTGTAACAGAATTCATTTTTATGCACCACACCCAGTGCTCTATGCAATATGTGCCCTCCATAATACCCACCACCTGGCTCCCCCAACCTCCCACCCCCCACCCCTTCAAAACCCTCAGGTTGTTTTTCAGAGTCCATAGTCTCTCATGGTTCACCTCCCCTTCCAATTTCCCTCAACTCCCTTCCCCTCTCCATCTCCCTATGTCCTCCATGCTATTTGTTATGCTCCACAAATAAGTGAAATCATACAATAATTGACTCTCTGCTTGACTTATTTCACTCAGCATAATCTCTTCCAGTCCCGTCCATGTTGCTACAAAAGTTGGGTATTCATCCTTTCTGATGGAGGCATAATACTCCATAGTGTATATGGACCACATCTTCCTTATCCATTCGTCCGTTGAAGGGCATCTTGGTTCCTTCCACAGTTTGGCGACTGTGGCCATTGCTGCCATGAACATTGGGGTACAGATGGCCCTTCTTTTCACTACATCTGTATCTTTGGGGTAAATACCGAGTAGTGCAATTGCAGGGTCATAGGGAAGCTCTATTTTTAATTTCTTGAGGAATCTCCACACTGTTCTCCAAAGTGGCTGCACCAACTTGCATTCTCATCAACAGTGTAAGAGGGTTCCCCTTTCTCCACATCCTCTCCAACACATGTTGTTTCCTGTCTTGCTAATTTTGGCCATTCTAACTGGTGTAAGGTGGTATCTCAATGTGGTTTTAATTTGAATCTCCCTGATGGCTAGTGATGATGAACATTTTTTCATGTGTCTGATAGCCATTTGTTTGTCTTCATTGGAGAAATGTCTGTTCATATCTTTTCCCCATTTTTTGAGTTTGGGAAGTTCTTTATAGATCCTGGATATCAGCCTTTTGTCTGTACTGTCATTTGCAAATATCTTCTCCCATTCCGTGGGTTGCCTCTTTGTTTTGTTGACTGTTTCCTTTGCTGTGCAGAAGCTTTTGATCTTGATGAAGTCCCAAAAGTTCATTTTCGCTTTGGTTTCCTTTGCCTTTGGAGACATATCTTGAAAGAAGTTGCTGTGGCTGATATCGAAGAGGTTACTGCCTATGTTCTCCTCTAGGATTCTGATGGATTCCTGTCTCATGTTGAGGTCTTTTATCCATTTTGAGTTTATCTTTGTGTACGGTGTAAGAGAATAGTCAAGTTTCATTCTTCTACGTATAGCTGTCCAATTTTCCCAGCACCATTTATTGAAGAAACTTTCTTTTCCTTTAGTGTAACTGTGTCTTTGACTTCCTCTTTCACTTGCTTTTGAGTAACATAGCAGCTCTTCAAAGGAGGTTTCTCTCATCCTTGCTGCCAGCCATTTTTCTAGATGCCAAGACAAGGTTGGTTACTGTTGCTGTGTTACTTGAGATTGGTACAGCCCATTTGCATGGTTGATGAAAACCTTCAAAAAGCCATGGAAGTAAGGTTCTGTTTAAGGTTCTGTTAAGTAAGGTTCTGTAAGAATTTCATGGGAAGATATAATTGAAGTATTAACCCCAGGTAAGGCCTGACCCATTATGACAATAAAGTGTCTTCTATGCAGTGGCTTTCAGGAAACATTTATTGGACTAAAGAGTGGATTTGTTACTCCATTAGTCTCTCTTCTATCTGATTCTATCCAGCTGCAGTACTGAAATCCACTATATTTAGATCAGGTGACGAGGCCTCTCTTTCATTCAGTCTGTATCCAGTATGTCTGAAGAGAGCTGTTTGCTCAGTATTCACAACTTAGTTTTGCATTAGTTTTTAAGTTGTAGTTCTATCCTATTCTCTTTGTCCTATCTACACTCTAGGTATAGCCCTACTGTAAATCTCAGCCTGCTTTGCTATGACCTTGAGGCCTCTACCACCTTTCTAATACCCACTACTATTAGTCCTCTGGATCTCTCAGACATCCAGGCTGAAAATACTGTCCTCACCTGTTCTTATGTACTGCCTGTGACATCTCTGCTAGGAGGTCAGCATTTCTGAGTATTAATATCTGCCTGAATGCAGCTTGTTTGGACACAAACTTCTTCTGGCCTCCCCACCTATTCTGGGGATGGCTATAATAGATAGATTGGTTTATGTGAGCCTAATCCCACTAATTCCCCATTTATTTACTTCCCCACTGGTCTCTTCATATTAGTTAGGGACCTACAAGTCATCATTTTATTTTATCTTCACAATCATCATTTTCATCATCATCATCATTTATGTCAATATTACAAGCAATTCTAAGAAAAGCCCTCAGTGAATCTGAGCTAATTTTTCTCCTGAACACCCAAATGACCTGATGAATCTGCAAATTCAAATAAACTCTTCAGTATTGCTTTTCAGTAGGCATTAATCCCATTTTCTGTACTCTCCTTCCACTGAAGATAGAACTACAGAGAATTAAGCTGTTGGGGGAAGATCATGGGATCAGGGTCAAGGTATCTGTGGGATATCCAAGAGCAGTAAGATAATTGTTAACATATACTTTGTGCTCTAGATATTGGATTTGACCAGAAATATATTGAAGTCATCAGCATATAGATTATAACTGAAACATGTAGAAGGAGGACATTGTTGAGAGAGATAATTTGCATGGGAGCCTAGAACTGAGCATGGATGTATATGAAATTTAATGGACATTCAGAAACATAAGGTCCACAAAGACACAGAGATAGCATGGTCAACTCTCTTTCAATAAATGTTATTGGTAAATCACTAAGCATTCATTCAATCTTTATCAAACCTTGTAAAAGACCCTCAAGGAGGAAAAAAAAACCCCTAAAAATTAAAATGAGGTAGAGCAGAATTTATAGGATTTTTGTGACCCACACCGTTGCATATTCTGAAGCCATTTCAGTATTTCTAGGCTTTTATCAGAAAAAGAACATCTTGTTTAGAATTGAGATTAAACAGGGTAAGGATAAAGAGAAGGCTATTAAAGTTAACAGTACAAAGGGTCCAAAAAAGGAATAATAATGAGCCTGAAGAGTTGGCAAGTTATTTTACACTCTTTGGAAAGAGATAGTTAGTTAAGACTGGTTAATGAGTTAAGGAGAGCTGGCTGCCTCTGGCACAGTCTGGGATCCCTCGCACCTGTAGAAGGGGGTAGGATGGGCGCTGTGGTTTAGGGAGGTAGACCTGAGCAGACTGGGAGCCCTTTACCATAGTAACTGCAACATCTTAGTAGGGATTACTTTAGTCATTAGCCTCAACAGTGCTTGACGCCTTCTCAGTACCAGGACCATTGAAGGAGAGACTTTGTGTTTGCTAACTTCCATCTGCCACTTCCTAAACTCAAATGGACTTACTGATATTACCCGTTTTTAGAGACAAATCATTAGACCACACCAGTGAAAACAAAAATAAAATCTCACAGTATTTATAATAAGGATAACATAATGGAATTGGCTTGGCTGGTATGATGATATCATTATAATGATAGTTCTCATTTGAGTGTTTCTAGATGCCAAGTCCTGGGGTAAGAACTTTATGTGCATTCTCTCATTAAATCCTTACAGTCCTACACATAATCTTCAGTTCTGAAGAAAAACAGCCCCCAAACTTACATATTCAAATATATTCATTTTTAATGTTGATTGTCCTTACATGTATAGGTCAAGGTAATTAATACTGGATTTGTTTAGGCTTTAATTTGTTTGGTTGCCTCTATCTGCAGTTGCCAGCTTGCATGTCAAAGCCTAAAACTTTCTTTTTTTTTTAAGATTTTATTTATTTATTTGAGACAGCATGAGAGCGAGTGAGCATGAGCAGGGGGAGTGGGACAGGGAAAAGCAGGCTCCTCACTGAGCAGGAAGTCCAACTCGGGGCTTGATCCCTGGACCCTGGGATCATGAGGTGAGCTGAAGGTAGCTGCTTAATCGACTGAGCCACCCAGGCGCCCCACAAAGCCTAAAACTTTAGTTTGTGGTTGACAGAGATAACTTTTCTTTTAGTTTAGTTTAGGAAGACTGTACTCCCCTAAACCTTATTTGAACCCAACCCCAAACTTCATTTCTTTAAAAGCTTTGCACTGTGGTGTTCAAGTATTTTGAGTCTGGCTGTTTTGAAGACATTTGTGATTCTATAAAGAAAAATCGCTAAGGAATCACTAAGTCAGCATTCTTATAATGGCAATTTCTGGTTACATTTCCTTAGTATGCAGAGGATTAGTTCCTAGGAGAAAAAAAAATGCTACTCTTTTACTTTATTCCATAAACTTGTCAAACTCAGAGAAGTACACTTAAAATGGCAAGTACTATTGGTAAACTGTGTGGATTTCTATTTACAGCTTTTTATTTTAAAGAGCTATAATCTTTATGGTTTTGTTTTGGATTCCTTTATATATTGCTTTGAAAATTAAAAAAAAAAAAAAAAGCTAAACAACGGTGTTGCATAACCAAAGTTAACAAGAGTGAACATGACTTGGCTGTGTTAAATCTTTGAAAACCATCTCTGTTTTCACAAGTTTCTCCATTTTCATCCAGTGTGTGCTCCTTTTCCCATAGGCTAGTCCTCATGATTTATTTGTGATCCTACCCAGCCTTCGTCAGATGTCTGAGAGGAAGGGGCAGGATACAATTGTTATCCTCTGTAAGGATAGCAGTACACTCTCCCTAAGACCAGAATTGATGGATATCTCCAATAAACAGAATGACTTTTGAGGGACCAGTTTCTTTTTGATCTCCTCATCTCTAACTATGGCATGTGAGGCATTTTGTTGGCTTTTTTTCGCTCTTTATCCCACAACATGTGTCTGTTGCTGAATACTGGGCATGCAGAAGACAAATCTCCATAGAACTAGGCAGAAAATTACCAGATGATCAAGAAGTTCTAAACTGACTAATTCCTAGGGCTCACATGTAGTTTGTGATTGGGGTGAAGGATGGTCCATCTCTGAAGCTGGTGTAGCAAGTTGATCTAATAAGACCATCAAGAGTCATGTGCCACCTGTCCACCAAGCATCAGTTCTAAAGGCTGAATATTATGCTGTAAGCACTAGAAAATGGCAAGTCCCCACGTATTTATATTCCTCTTGGCCATCCTATCTGATTCTTCCTCTCCCATCTGTGCATAAATGGGAAAAAAAACAAAGATGACAAGCTGAGCTGAGTTCCATGGTTAATTCTGAGCTTCCGGAGAAGACCTAAGCAAGGCACAAGTGGAGGCAGTTTTGTGTGTCCTGAAATCTACATGCCACACCTCCCCAATATCTCTAATCCTCACCCATGCTGAGAGCCACGTGCAGGGTCATCCAGCTGGTGAGAATAAACAACCATTCAGGGCTTTTGGCTTTCTGAGTGTGTGAGTCACGGGGGGGGGGGGGGGGGGGGGGGGGGGGGGGGGGGGGAGTGCTTCCTGGAGTGTAAAGAAAGATAAACACATGGCAGCTCTCTGAAGCCTGTTTCTGGAAACCCAGCAGGAGGGAACAGATAGCCATTGTTCAGAGCCTGTAAAGTGTTGTGAGACTGCAGTGGGAAATGCATACTTAGGGAAGACCAGACTTTTGATGGATCAGAAATTGAAATGCTTGTAATTAAACTGGAATTAAACCAGTGGTGACAGTGGGTTTTTTGGGTGAAAGGATATAGAGGCAAGAGAGCAAGAAAACAGGACTCAAGATCAAGGAGTTGTCAGGTTCTGTTGAATCAGGAATTCTCATAACAAAACCAAACAAAATACTAGAGAAAATCTGATTTCTCCTGGAGTAGATTTGACTGTGTTCATGAGGAAAAAAAAAAAAAAGGGATTGCTGAAGTCCTTTTGCTAGAAGTGAGTCTACAACTGTATTCCTACGTGGCAATGGCCATCTTAGCAATCTATACATATAATCACCAAATTGTGGTCATTAAGAAACCCCGTCATAACAGCTTTCTGCAGAAGCTCGTTCATGCCTTAAGCCTTTTTAGATTCTGCACATCTGTGAAAGAGCTCAGGAAATGACCTAAATCCGGCACTGCATTCACATGTGAGTAAAAGGTATCCTGCACTTGAGGCCCTGCATATCACAAACCCAGGATAAAGGAATTTTGTAAGGAAACACAGGTGACCTTACTCTGGACCCAGCACTCAGCCCCGACACAGGACAACCTGGAACCCTAGACATTCCCGCTGGGACTAACCTTGTTCAGGCTCCAGGGAAATATCCATGCCTATCTTGTGCCCTATGTCCTAGGGAAAAAAAAAAAAAAAAAAAAGGTGGTATCTCCGTCTCTGTTGCTGTTGGAGAAAGAAACCACTTTGGAGTGAAGGCAGGGTTTGAACAGCAGAAACCCTCGAGTATGAGAAAATATACTGAGTGATTTATCAAGTCCCTCCTTGGAGATAATAGAAACGCATATTCATTCTTTCCTAATGAAGTGTGCTTTCCCAGTAGTGCTGAGCAGCCATTGTTCTGCCTCTTCTTTGGGTCCTGATTCATGGTTCGAGAGATTACTCCCAGGCTAGACGAGTGTGCTATTCATAGCACTTGTATATGGTGGCTGTGGAATATTTTGCATAGTACTTTGAATTTTTTAGTGTATAGAGTATTTACTATATTACTATTAAATTTCTATATGCATTACATTAGTCATCCAAGTATCATTGGACCACCAACGGAACACAGAGATGTGCACAATAAAAATTAATGTGCTTGTCTTTGATAATTTGCTAACTTCCAGTCATATAAAAGCCATAGATTTGGACATATTTCCAATTTTGTCATTATGACAGTGATGTATGTCAAGGTCAGAGAATAAAACATTTTTTACAGTGTGTTAGCTTGATTTATAACTTAAATATTGAGACAATACGGTATGCTGGCCTCTGATTTTACTCTTTTTTTTTTCATTTTATAGGTGTTGAATAGTTTATGAATCAGTACAGTAGGATTTTTTAATATGCAGAAAACATGAAAGAAACATGGAAGGCTTCACAAATTTGTGTTTCATCCTTGCACAGGGAACGTGCTAATCTTTGTATTGTTCTGATTTTGGTATATGTGCTGTTGAAGAGAGCCCCGCAATTTTACTCTTTTTTTTTTTTTTTAGATTTTATTTATTTATTTGTCTGAAGGAGAGAGCGATAGAGAACACAAGCAGGGGGACTGGCAAGCAGAGGCAGAGGGAGAAGCGGTTTCCCACCGAGCAAGGAACCCAATACAGGACTTGATCCTAGGACCCTGAGATCATGACCTAAGTCAAAGGCAGATGCTTAAGGAACTGAGCCACCCAGGTGTCCCTCCAATTATACTCTTGAGTCCTTCAGCCCTTACTCCTGGGCCTGTCTGCTCACATTTGACCCAGTACTATCCAAGTGACCAGAGTTAGGTGACCTGGCTTATTAGTAGTGACCTTTCAACAAGGAAAAGAAGTTATGTCATCTTAGCCTGAAAATATCTTACTATTCACTCAGAAAATATTGTTACATGCCTTTGGTTCTGGTAATGTAGTTTCTTTTCTTTTTTTTTTTTTTTTTAAAGATTTTATTTATTTGTTTGTCCGAGAGAGCAAGGGAGAGAGAGTGAGCACAGGCAGACAGAATGGCAGGCAGAGGCAGAGGGAGAAGCAGGTTCCCTGACGAGCAAGGAGCCCGATGCGGGACTCGATCCCAGGACGCTGGGATCATGACCTGAGCCGAAGGCAGCTGCTTAACCAACTGAGCCACCCAGGCGTCCCTGTAGTTTCTTTTCTAAAGAGGAATTTCTCTTCCTGAAAAAAGTCAGTCATTTTTATGTTCTGCCTTCTTACGTTTTGTCACTGAAATTTACATTTCATGAGTTGTAATATAGAACACGTGCAGAATAAATTCTGGTCTTATACACAGAAAGACTTAGGGAAACCTCACTTTTCAAAGGTCACTGCTGGCTGTCCATGACACTGTGTAATAACTTCACCCCTCATGTAGTATTGCCTATGCGTTATGTGGGGGGATGAAAAAAATGGGATGTCACATTAGTCTGTTTGCCAGTATACACATAGCATCCACAAACATATATGATATATATGTTTGTAATGAATTTACTTCTGTAAATAAACTGTAATAGAGAGAAGAGATGTAACAAAATATGTTAAAACTACTTTGGGAGCTGATACAGAGCCCAGGAAAATTTTTCTATAATAGTATAAGTAAAAGCCATCTATTAGGGTAAATTGCCCAGAGCAGAGAGAAGATAGTGGTTTGTCTTCGAGAACAAATGACAAAGATAGGACGACTTCCTGAAGCAAAGTCCTACAGCTAGGATGGATAGTCTATGCCTCCTGCTATTCTTTTTTATTTTATTTTATTAATTATTTTTTTAAAGACTTTATTTATTTACTTGACAGACAGAGATCACAAGTAGTCTGAGAGGGAGGCAGAGAGAGAGGAGGAAGCAGGCTCCCCGCTGAGCAGAGACCCCCCCCCCCCCCCCCCAATGTGGGGCTCCATCCCGGACCGTGGGATTATGACCGGAGCCAAAGGCAGAGGCTTTAAACCACTGAGCCACACAGGCGCCCGTTCTTTTTTATTTTAAATGCACCCGCACTTAGACCTGAGCTTCCAGGTTCCACAATGGGAGCCCCTACCTTCTACTTTACATAGAGGCCCAAAACTATTTGGACCTGCCCTTCTGCTTGATTTTGTTCTTTGTTACTTCTTAACTAGTCTTAGGATAAAGACCTGGGCCTTTTCTTCTGAAGGAAATTTAAGGAATCTCAAGTAGCTCTTTGAAACGAAGCTCAATAACCCTTGCCCTTAAAACCATAATATAATTTCTGAAGATTGTTTCTTCCAGACATGCTTGGAAACGTAGGATAAACCACTTGGAAAGTGATAAATCTTAAGATAGAATATAATATTTGGCTTTACAACAGACACATGAAAAAGTGCTCCACATCACTCGGCATCAGGGAAATACAAATCAAAACCACAATGAGATACCACCTCACACCAGTCAGAATGGCTAAAATTAACAAGTCAGGAAATGACAGACGCTGGCGAGGATGCTGAGAAAGGGGAACCCTCCTACATTGTTGGTGGGAATGCAAGTTGGTGCAACCACTCTGGAAAGCAGCATGGAGGTTCCTCAAAATGTTGAAAATAGAGCTACCCTAGTAGTGTCAATCGCACTACTGGGAATTTACCCTAAAGATACAAATGTAGTGATCCGAAGGGGCATGTGCACCCAAATGTTTATAGCATCAATGTCCACAACAGCCAAACTATGGAAAGAACCTAGATGTCCATCAACAGATGAATGGATAAAGATGATGTGGTATAGATATCTACAATGGAATATTATGCAGCCATCAAAAGGAATGAAATCTCGCCATTTGCTACGACATGGATAGAATTATGCTTAGGGAAATAAGTCAATTGGAGAAAGACAACTATCATGTGATCTCCCTGATATGAGGAAGTGGAGATGCAACGTGGGGGGTTTGGGGGTAGGAAAAGAATAAATGAAACAAAATGGGATCGGGAGGGAGACAAACCATAAGAGACTATTAATGTCACAAAGCAAACTGAGGGGAGCCAGGGGGAAAGGGGTAGAGAGAGGGTGGTGGGGTTATGGACATTGGGGAGGGTATGTGCTATGGTGAGTGCTGTGAAGTATGTAAGCCTGGTGATTCACAGACCTGTACCCCTGGGGCTAATAATACATTATATGTTTATTAAAAAATTAAAAAAAATTTTTTAAATGTCTGGTTTTTCCTAAACATGTGTGAAGCATATTATGTCAGTAAAGTAAGTAAAGTCTGGCTTCTGATTAACTTAGTGACATTAGATTTATTCATAACATCCAAGATGCTTTAAAAGAAGTTTAAGATTGATTATATTTTGAGAAAAATTTGGCAGTTCACATCATTGGGAGATAATTATAAACACCCTTCTTTAAGTGTCTTATAAACCAGACTACTGATTTCCAGGATGCCATCGTCTGTGTCATAGAGAGAACATCATCGGTTATACTTCTTTATTATTTTCTTATATCTTTTGTTTGTTTATTTCATAAAGCCCTTTGGATTGAAAATCCCATTGTAGAATTGTCAAAGTGGAAATGATCTTTAAATAAGTTATTTGTTAACTGTTGTGATTTTTCCTCTTATTATAAAATTAGAATCATACCTAAAAATGAAAATCAACATGCATTTACATTATTTCCTCCTCTTCCAATTTCAACCTATGCCTCTATTTTCTCTATGCCTTGTGTCCTTTTCTCTTTAAATTGTAGTGTACAGTCTTTTACTTTTTGATTCTCAAATACGCTTGTCTTTTTTGGGCTTATCTGTCCCATGCTATTTTGTAGGCATTTCTATTCATTTTACTTTTTTCAGCTTGGTTTGGTTCTCACATTCGGAATTCATCTGCAAGGGTCCCTTGCTTTCTAGTTTCCTTGTGTTTATGGAAATCTGCATAATTGCTTTATATGTTTGATTAATGGGCCCTCTGCCAATTCCATCCCTTCCACTCCTTGCCTCTTCACTCCCACTATCAGTGTGTTTTTACTCATGACTTAAATACAGCTATCGAAGTTAATTAATCTGCTTGACCATTTGGTTACCCTTTTGGTTCTTTTCCCTTTCATCTCAAAACCACACCAGATTTGACAAAACTACCAAAGTACTTCTATATTTGCCTCACATATGATTTTGTTTTCTAACTGCATGTCTGTAGTGATCTCACCAATCTTCAAATTTTGTCTTCTCTTTTCTCCAAAGAGTTATCTTCACTGTTTTCTAAGTGAAAGTGATTTTTCTAATCAGACTCTTCTCAGACCGTGCCCTTCCATGGTTCCATTTGGGTTTTGGAAATGAATCATGTAGACCTCTCATTCTTCTTTAATCCTCTCACATACTGTTCCAGTAAACAAATCCCTGCTGAATTTTAATTGAGACCCCTTTCCTTCATCCTGGGAATGGAGTCAGAAGAAAAGAAATGGCCCTCGGCTACATTTTTATTTGGAAGATTTATTTATTTTTTTTTCTTAAAGTGAGGCCTTATCCCAATTCAGTTATTTCTCCCCACTCCTCCTTTCAGATAAATTTTCCATGTGTCAAGCCTCCAGCCTAGACCAATACCACCACTCATCTATGGTTTCTAAAACTCCAGCTACTACCAGTGAAGAGCTCTAAGTGCTACAGATGCCCTAGCTTATCTCCGGTTACTCTGTTTGCTAGATGTTCCTTATCTCTCCAGTTAGCGTGTAAATCCCTTTAGAATAAGAGCTGAATGTTTCTATGATTGTCAAACCAAATGCCACATCTAGTGGGTGATAAAATCCATTTAGAAAGTTTGACCCATGATAAAAATAAATCAAATATCAACAAAGAGAAGATATCACAGTGAATTACTCATAATAAGCATAAGAGTAAGCCAAGATATGGAAACAATATAAGTGTCATCAGTGAATGAATGGATAAATAAAATGAATGGATGAAGAAAAAATATGTGTATATATATATATATAGGAATAATATTCCTATGACAATATGGACGGACCTTGAGGCATTATGCTATGTGAAATAAGTCAGACAGAGAAAGGCTAATCTATGATCTCACTTATATGAGGTATCTAAAAAAACAAAAAAATATGAACTCATAAGTACAGAACACAGATTGGTGCTTGCTAGAGCTCAGGGTTGGGAAATGGAAGAAATGGGTAAAGGGGGTCAAAAGACACAAATTTCTAGTTATAAAATAAATAAATCATAAAGAATGTAATGTACAGCATGGAAAATCTAATTAATAATACTGCATTGCATATTTGAAAGATGCAAAGAAAGTAGCTCTTAAAACTTCTCATTGCAGGAGGAAAATTTTGTAACTATGACAACTGACGATGATGGTTGTTAACTAGGCTTGTCATGGTGATCATTTCACAATAAATACAAATACTGAACAATGATGTTGTGTACCTGAAGGTATAATTATACGTCAATTATACCACAGTTCCTAAAAACAGAATTTAGAAATGGGGGAAGAGTAAGAATTGTTTTGGGAAACATTTTAGTGTTTCCCCAGTGGGTCATGACCAGAATTTTGAGAAGCACAGCACTACAGTGGAAGAGCACAAGAGACACCTGGTATTTGGTCATTTAGTTGTTAAAAAAGAAGAGCGGAGGAAAGATTTGGAAGAAGCCTATCCATGAAATTCTGAGGGTCTTCTGTGGCTCTTGCTATTTGATCCTTCAGTCTGTGTGTGGGTCTCAGCAGTCTCAGGTTGCTTCATTAGCCTGATAGAGGACCTCTTTTCCTTGGTCAGAACATTTGGATGAGCCACAAATTCCCTAAGGGAATTCATATGTTGATGTAAGCCTCATGGTGGACACAACCCATAAACCCTGCTGTGGGTTTTCTATCTCCCAAATGGGAAGTTAATTATTATTGGCATAAACTGCTAAGTTCCACACCCTTCAATTTATTTTAGCAAATATTCGTGGAACACCTCCAGGATTGCATGGACTGAAGATACAGAGTTGAATCAGACATAGGTTACACCCTAGAAGAGCTTATGATTTAATACGGAAATTGACAAACTGCAGCTCACAGGCCAAATCTGGCCCACAGTTTGTTAGTGTAAATAAAGTTTTATTGGAACTCAGCCGGGCTCATTTGTTTGCAAAGTATTGTCTATGGCTGTTTTCACGCAGCTATGCAGAACTGAGTTTTTGCAACAGCAACCAGATGGCCCACGGGGCTTCCGTATTTACTGAAAAATATCTGTGAAAAAGTTTGGCAATCTCTGATCAATACAACATCAAAATTTAAGATAATACTTTTTTCTATGGCATTTCCATATACAAAAGCAGCAGGTGTATCAGGAACAATGTAATATTTTCTTATTTTTATGACTAAAAAAACATAGATTATTGGTCTGATGGGGCAACCTTAGAAGTATCCAAGAAGTGACCCTTTTTGAAAAGCTGGTGAGAGAAAAACATAATCTTAACGAAATGCCATTTCATGTTTCTCTCTCTTACGCATACATAACCACCCTGCCCAGAGACTTGGATGTCTGAATACAGGACCAATATTGTCACAAAAATTACAGAGCTAAATCAGCTGATTATTAGGTCAGAGATCACCAAGGGCCTCCCCATTAGCTGAGGAGAGTTCGTCTTATGCTTGGCTCTAAAATTTTTGAGCAACATTAATTGAGAAATTAACTTAATTTCACATTAAAATCTGTGTATCTCAATTCTTTTGAAAAATCACATTTGGCAGGACTAGGCCTCCCTTCCTGGATGACGAAAGCTCGCTGGGGCTGAAGAGCAGCTTCTGTCTTTGGACACAACAGACACACTCCAGATTACCCCAGTTTCTCCTGCTCTCAAATATTTCCCTGACTCAAGATTGTCAATTGCCATTTACAACAAACTTACATTGCTGTTTTCCTCAGTAAAGAACTTTCTCTGTAACTATTCTCTTTTACAAGTAGTACAACAAGATTAACCAAAGATGATTATGTTTTAAAAAAACTCTTGGGGGGTGCCTGGGTGTCTCAGTCAGTTAAGCAATCTGCCGTCTGCTCAGGTCCTAGTCCTGAGATGGAGCCCCAAGTCAGGCTCTCAGCTCAGCAGGGAGCCTGCTTCCCCCTCTCCCTCTCCCTCTGCCTGCTGCTCCCCCTGCTTGTGCTTTCTATCTCTGTGTCAAATAAATAAAATCTTTTTAAAAATGTAAAAAAATTTAAAAATGTCTTAAAAATAATAAAAAACTTTGTTATGTATTTAATATGCAAGCAAAGGGTATGTAATCCGCAGTCACTTTACTGACCTATGTTCTCTCTTAGCCCCTGTGGAAATGATGATTTAATGTCTTACACCCATAAAAAAAAAAAAAAACCAGAGCTGAAAAGGGGCCTGGAGCCATGATCTCCAAAGAGACCCCAGGTAGTGCTTAAGAGAAACTATAGAGGTTTGGAGGGAAAATACTAGAAGTTACATATTTGGTCTCCTTTTTAATTTGTATTTTATATGTTTTATATATTTTGTAAGTTTATAATATACTTATAAAGCAGTACATATACATATACATGTAACTTGATGGATATTCAAATATATTTTAGTGATTAAGGCATGTGATCAAACTAGCTTACAGACTTTAGTTTTGGGAACCTGGAGAGATCTGGGAAATCATCACATCCAAGTGTTCCTTTTACCAATAAAGAATCTGAAGCCCCAGAAGCTGAAGTGATCTGGTCAAAGGCACAGACATGTTAGCAATATACCGCACGCCTACTTTCTTAGCAAAGGCTTACATGAGAAAATGAGACCGATGCGGTGATAAGTAATTCCGCTGGAATAGCTGGGTGATTTGTAGGAAACGGTCAGACGTCTCCTCCAGCAGAGCACACATTTCAACTGGTGGTACCTAGAATAGTTTCTCTTTTTTGGTGAAAACTGGCATCTGATCAATTTCCCCACCTCCCGTAAAGGCCGCCCCTGTGGCCGCATTCTCATTGGCCAGCTCCCACTGGCCCTCATCTGCCTTCTTTTCCTGTGGAAATAAAATATAAGAGCAGGAGAAAGGACATATTTGGTAATGTTACACTCCTCAGCTTCCTGCTCAGGGCTGTCTCAGCTGCAAAATGTCAAGGGAAAAAATATCCCTCCAACTTGGAATGAATTCCAGACAGACCCTGATGCCTGCAAATTTGTCAGAGGGAGCCAAGTCCAGAAAAGCAGAACATGAAGAAGGTTCATTATTCGACTTCAAGAGACGCTCACATAATCAGACACTCTGGTATTTATGATTTTCCCCATTTCAGATGGTCTGTAGTTCACAACATTCCCCTCCCTTTACCGCTGATTCTGAGCTTCCTTTTAAATTAAACCTCAACAGTTATAAAAAGACTCTCACATTACTTGTAAGCCGCAAGCACTACTGGGAGACACTGTTCGTACACGGCTGTTTGGGGCTGGAGAAGGACAGCTCTTTTTGATTATTAGTCTGGGAAGGGCAGACCAGGAAAGCAGACTCACTTCACCTTGACCACGCCACCGTCCTCATCCAGTTACCACATCTGTGCCAAGACCTCCTGCCATTGACAGCATTTGATACAATGATCTGTACTAAAAAGCAGTTATGTTATGCCATTGGCTTGTTTTTTCATTTGGCTTTTATTTTTATGGGTGGGGGCACCAGGAATAACCAGAAAGTCAACCAGAAATATCCTGATACTCCCGGCTTGTGAATATACCAGCAGCACTGTTTACAAGGTCGAGTTTGGGGGGATCTTAGTCTTTTCCTGGCATTCAACACATTTTCTTTCTCTTTTAAAACCATTGCCACATGCTGGTGAAAAGGTAAGGAAACAGAACTTGTCATCCAAACCTCATTAAATGGCTACATACACATTTTCCCTTTGGCTTCTTGTTCTTCATTTCTAAATGCCATGGCATTTGTTTCTACTCGGTCACCCAAAGTCCTTATTTGGGTCCTCCAATAGGCATGAAGACATCCACATGGCAGTTTTAGCAAGCAGTGGAAGTGCCCACATGAGGAATACGGTGTTCGGTCCTTACATGTGGTCTTGATGAATAAGGGTCTTCTTTGCCCTCTTCCGAAACCGTCCAGCATCTCAATACTGGTTTTACTCTTCAACAGTCTAAGGTTTGTGCTCCTTCCATGGTGATCAACTGTTAGGTCATAAACATTAGATTGTGGCATCACTGGCTGAGTCAGTTGGGAGGAAGCTGGGCTGGAAATACAGTTGAAAGTCTCTGTTGACAGATGCCTTCTTAATCATGGCCTGCGTGGGGAAAGGAAAACTGCTGGGCCCACCCCCGGCCTTGATTCACAGACCTGGACTGCTCTGGAGGAAGCTGGGAAAGCCCATCCTCGGGGAATACCACTTTGCCCTCCCCCACACTTCTCACAGGATCGCAGCACAACTCAAGAGGAAGGGGGAAAAGGGATAAGCTCTTTCTGGTTACTTTTTGGGTATCAGCAAAGAAAAACAGTGTTCACCATCCTTTCAACATCTTGTGCTGTTCCCTCTTAAATAGCTTCTATTGTTAGCATTGCCTCTTACATGGTGCATTCCTTTTTGATAGGGTACCTGTTCCATTTTATTGGCCTTGTCTATAGAATGGGCATCATAAGAGCTCACCTGTTAGAAGGTAGGAGGTTGGGATACACAATATTGTTATGTTTCCTTTCACCACATTTTCCTGTCTCTTTGGGGGGCACCTGGGTGGCTCAGTCGGTTGAACATCTGACTCTTGATTTTCGCTCAGGTCATGATCTCAGGGTCTTGAGATGGAGCCTCGTGTCGGGCAATGCACTGAGCATGGAGCCTGCTTAGGATTCTCTCTCTCCCTCTGGCCCTCTCCCCCTGCTCCTGCTCACAGGAGCTCTCTCCAGGGGGGAGAAAGATCCTGTCTCTTTTAAGCACTGCAGACTACTAGAAATTTTACCATTTAAAAACACAATTTCCTGAGTCCATATTTCATTGTAGAAGAATTGATAATATTTCCAAGTTTGGGTTTCTAGAGAGTGTGATATCAAGAGCCACTGTGCATTAATTAGGCTGCTAGGAGACTGGTCAGTGAGAGAAACAATGTCCTTCCCTGTGTCCCCTATCAAGAACTGCATGGTATTCTTCCAGTCTGTTTGGCTTTATCATCCGGTCATTTTAAACCTGCGAGAGAACATTCCATTTGAAGATCAGGTTCTATCATTTCACTGGAATGCAATGTAAGACCACAGAAACTGTAGTACAAACAAATTTACCATGGCTCAGATTAATAATAGATAGTGCATAAATGGTCAGCCCCACTGTATTCCCTCCCTGCTAAGGATAGAAGACATGACATTAAGTTGAAAATCCAGCCAGGCACCTCAGACCAGAAGGAAGGAAGCCATTTCTGGCCTTAAGGTTACAGATGAACTTGGGACTTTTGCCTCCTGGGGAGAATCTCGAAGATTCGCCTGCAAGAGCATATTTGAATGGTTAAGATGAAGTTCTGACTGAAGATGGGGCACAAATTTATATGATTGCCAAACATTTGTTCAAGACACAAGTGTGTCGAAGTTGTTGAAAAGTGGCTCCATGCATTTCTCACTGCTGTTAAGATTGTTATTCATGACCAGGCTACTTTTATAAAACACACACAAATTCTGCTGGTTGGAAGATCAGTGAGGAGTTAGTTATTACATCTCTCTTGTTTTGCTGAGAAGAAAACCCAGGCACAGAGGGGTCCTTGTCAGATAACCAGCAGAAGAGCTGAGTCTACCACGGGGACCCTCTTGGCTCCCCGTACCATGTGCTTTTACTCCACCATAGTTTTTACTAATAGTATAAATCGATTTAAGATGTAGCTCCAGTTGGTAGGAATTTTGTTTACTTCATGAGCAGCACTGAGACAGAAATATGAGAATCTTTGGGAATTGGCAGGGCTAAATATTACAATTTAGAAGAATAGCTTAAGCAAATACAAAAGAGGAAATGCTATTGAGATGAGTTCATTTCTTCTCACTAAAAAAATTAAAAAATTAAACTCAAGATCCAACATTTTCCTTTACTTTGCCCAACATCAGAGGCTTTACACAGCAACTCCCCAAACAAATCCCTTTCATACATTTCATCTTTCCAACGAAGGAATTTATTTTAATAACTAATCTTGAGTTTATTAACTTCTCTTAGAGAAAGTTCTATTTCATCTCTACAACTGCAAAATTTAACCTAATTTTACCTCTCTCTTCTTTTACAATTCCTTAAATGGATAATGCTGACTGCTTTTAGAAGACCTCCAACAGCTTTAATTTCTAAGATATAAATTCTTTTCCCTCCTTTCTTCCTCCTCTCCTCTCCTCTCCTCTTCTCTCCTCTCCTCTCCCCTCCTCTCCTCTCCTCTCCTGTTCCTTCCCTCCTGCCTGCCTTTTGGAGGGTAATCTATCCATTTTACAGAGGAATCCAGTTGAATTGTTCCTACATGAAAGCTACATTTGAAGGGCCTCCTCAATTTGACTATTGATCAGAAGTCATTCCTCTCAGATTCATTTAGTTATGAAGAACTTAAGGAGCCAGTAATTATATTAAATGATAAAATTCTCCCCTAAAGCTGATATTAATATTATTATATCTGTCTTCTCTCCTGTTTTGGTCTCTCTAGATTCTTTGCTGGGTGTCTAGCAAAATCATAATTTTAGTAAACTCCCCATGAAGTCTGAGTAGGCACCTTCCTAGTTGGTTTGATTTAGGGGGTTCCAAAAGGCAATTTTTATCCTAGATTTTTTTTCTGTTGATCAATGGGAAACTAAAATTTCAACTAATGGACTACACTGTTCAGATTAAGACATAATTTTTAAAACCCTCTATCAGTTTGCACCTGGCAGGGTCAAAGTATTAACCCATTAGAACCAATGAGTACATCAGCCTTATATCTTGAATCTCAGCATGGAACAGAAGGTTATATGTTTATAGTAAGCCCACATGGTCTAGATTGATTATGTTGAGAAAGGAAGTCCATGTTGGACAATAGCAGTGGAAGATTATGGTACAAATAAGAGAAGGTGCCAAATAGACCATGAATAAACGCAGTTTTTTCTTTACCTGTCTTGGGAGGCTGTTACTTGTATTTCAGGCATCTTTAATACATCTATTGACTTCTTTCTCAAAAGTCTTCACTGATGTTAATCGATTTGTGTCTTCAGATTAAGTCTGAAGTGTGTATCATTAAGTGAGATTTTGCTAGGTCCAGAGGTCCTTTTAGAATAGTATAAGTGCATTAGATTAGGTAACAATTTTGAAAAACAAAACAAGAAAGCTGGTAATCAAGTTTTATGATGGTTTACATATGTCAGGGGAGGCAAGCAAGGCATAGAATGTAAAAGAAAATGGAGTTTAGGTCATTTTTTAAGTTAAGAAAAAACAAGTTGGAATGAGGACACTGGAAATACTAGTACAAGCTAACCATACATTTTAATTCTAGAGATAACCTGTTAGAAAATAGGTATCAGCTCAGCCTAGTGAAAAGACCATTGTGGCCTTGCTCCCATTGCTGTTCTTTTCAGATAAAGCAACAAAATGCATTTTAGTACATGACCACTTGTGTGTGTGTGTGTGTGTGCGTGTGTTGAAGCTGATTCTGTAGACACAGATATGAGCTATGTATTATATACCTAGTTTTCACTTGATGATCAATGTTCCCTGGTAGCTATAAACAGCTGTTTATGTCCAGCAGATTAGAGAAAATCTAGTGCTATGCAATGACTATTTTCTAGAAGATGATATTTCGGATTGGATTTTAGAGATTGGTTAAAACTCTGACAATTTTACTGTGTCGAGAACAGAGTGGTGTAATTCAAAATAAAGCAATCATTCCTCTCCTTTACCAATAGAGAAAGCTGGATATCATCAATTTAGGTTATCAGGAAAATAGTGGCAAAAGTTCTAACAGTTAAATTTTACTTCTAAATTCTGGAGTTTGTACAATAAGAGTTGTAAGGATTATTTTGAAATAAAATATTTGAACACATGCCAAACACATCCACCAAAGAAACACACATACATTGGTCATGAATTAGTATTTCATTCATTCATTTATTCATTCAAAAAATGCTACTTGGAACTACTGTGTGCCTACTCAATTGTATTAGTCAGGGTTCTTCAGAGAAATAGAACTACCTAGATGTGTATATATCTTACTGGTTACATTTATATAGAGACATTTATTTTCAGGAATTGGCTTAGATGATGTGGAAGCTTGGCAAGTCCAAGGTCTGCAGGATAGGCCTTCAGATTGGAGACCCAGGGAAGGGTTACTGTTTGAGTCTGTTAGTCTTGCTGGCAGAATTGCTCCTTGGCTTGGACAGGTCAGCCTTTTTTCTCTTAAGCCTTTTAATTGATTGGATGAGACCCACATACATTATGGAGATAATTTGCTTTCCCAAAGGCTTCTGTTTTAAATGTTAGTTTTACTTTTAAAAAAAGTTTCGCAGAAACATCTCCAAGATTATTTCACCAAATATTTGGGTACTATGGCCTAGCCAAGTTGATGCATAAAATTAACCCTGACATGAGGGCTAGGTACAGCCTAGACAGCCTCTAAACATCATGGAAATAGGCATCATCTCATGGAACTTACATTCTAGTGGCCTTTAGAAGTTTGAGACATGTTGCCATAGACTTTACAAAAAAATACCCAAAGTTAAATTCAATTGGTAACATTCTTACCCTCATCTTTTGGTGATGATGATGGTGGTGGTGGTGGTTAATTTAGCATCTTCCTGGGATTATGTGGATCAAGAAACCTTATGCACTAATAATGGTAAAGAGGCTTTTAAAAAAATATATTTATTTATTTGACAGAGAGAGAGAGAGAGAGAGAGAACAAGCAGGGGGAGCAGCAGGCAGAATGAGAGAGAGAAGCAGGCTCTCTGCTGAGCAGGGAGCCCGATGCAGGACTCAATCCCAGGACCCTGAGGGAGCTTGATGAGGGGCTCCATCCCAGGACCTGGGGATCATGACCTGAGCTGAAGTCAGATGCTTAACCACTGAGCCACCCAGGTGCCCCATAAGGAGTTTGTTGCCATTGTTGACAAATGCTTGGATCATAAGGATCTTTCTGAAGAATAAAGGATTTTTTTCTTTATCCTACTAATATTAGAGCGGTAGATATAATAATCATATAGCATTTTCCTAACACTTTCTGAAAATGACACAGGAGATCTCATTGAGCAGAATGAGACTGTGAGGGCCATGTTAAAATAGCAGACCAACTGTAATATCAGAGACATATAAGGAGTTTATGGATTTCTGCTTGTTTACCTGCACAGAAAATGTCTGAAAGTCTGAAGTATACATTATACATAATTTGGCTGGTTTCCATAATGTGGTGGTCATCATACCTGCCTGACATAATTTGGTTGCATTTACAGGAAAATATTGGATTACCCTGTACCTTTGCACTTTTATCAAACAAAGAACCTATTGTCACCTTGCCATACCCATTGGTGAAACACAGAAGTTTCCCATCTGTTTTTTACTTTGTTAATATTTTATTTTACTTTTTTGTCTTATAGTTTGTTTTTTCACTTCACTACACCTGTTTTCAAGTGCTAAGTGAAATCACTCCTTATCCTTGGGAGAAAATGACACAAGAAATGACAGTCATGGAATCTTCTTCTGGATGTGGGAACAGAAAGAGTTCTCAAGATAAATCGTGGCCATACACAGGTAGCTTCTTCTTGAGGTGACTTGGTGACGTCACAAGGTAGGCCCACCCCACCCATCTGGGATGAGCATGACTCTGGGCTGCCATGCTCATTGGGGACCTATAATTATAGCACAAAGACTAAGGTGCATCTATTAGAGCAAACTTTATCCAGATCTCCTTCAAAGATACATTCTGCTTTTCCAAATTACCTCACTTGGGGGCGTATACCGGAAAAAGTCATTAAATATCTGGAAAGATACATAGAAGACCTAATAACATTGTTTCCTCTGGGGTGGGAGCTGGGAACTCTGGGTAGGGGAAGGGCAGGGCTTACTTCCCAATGCACTCCTTTGTACTACTGAAAATTTACTATCTGCATATATTATCTCCTTAAAATTACCTACCTACCTAGCTGGTTAATTAGCTAAGTAAATTAATAAAATATAAAAAATCCAAAAAACTAGAAATACCTAGATCTTTTGTTAGTATTTAGCTACCTCCTCAATTTAACCCTTACATCAGTTATTTCCCTTCTTTCTTTCCTTCTCTCTCTCTTTCTTTCTTTCTTTTCCTTCCTTCCTTCCTTCCTTCCTTCCTTCCTTCCTTCCTTCCTTCCTTCTTTCCTTCCTATGCTCCCTCCCACTCTCCCTCCCTCCCTCCCTTTCTTCCTTCCTTCAACATATCAGTCACATTCTTGCCTCCGGTTCTTTCCAAAAAGAGTTTCCAGTACCTGGAAAATTCTCAACCTCCAGTATCTGCATGACTTGTTCCTTGCTACTTTTTTTTTTTTTTAAAGATTTTATTTATTTGAGGGAGAGAGAGAGTGCGTGAGTGGAGGGGAGAAGCAGAGGGAGAAGCAGACTCCCCACTTTGCAGGCAACCTAATCAGGACCTGACCACTAGGCAGATACTTAACCAACTGAGCCACCCAGGCACCCTTGTTCCTTGCTACTTTAAGTCTTGAGTCAGAGATCATTTTTTCAGTAGAGCCTACCTTCACTACCCAGTTTAAAACTGCAAGCTTCAAATAGGTGATGGGGATTAAGGATTGCATTTGTCATGATGGGCAGTGGGTGTTATTGTATGGAAGTGTTGAATCACTATATTGTACTCCTGAAACTTATATTACACGCTATGTTAACTAACTGAAATTTAAATAAAAACTTGAAAAAAATTAAATTAAACAATAAAATTGTAAGCTTACACTTTAGAATTCTTCATCCACTTTATTTTTTGTACTAAGTTCTTTTAAAATCCTGCATAATGTATTTATTCAACATCTTTATTGTCTGTATCTCAGTACTGAAAATAAGTTCTCTGAGGGCTAGGATTTGTCTGCTTAGTTTGCTCCTGTTTCTGCAGAATCTAAATACTGTCTGGCAGTCATAGGTTGTCATGAAAAAATTGCCAAACAAATGAGAGAGAAAATGAATAAGTTTTGTTTTCCAAATTTGTTATGCTTGACTGAATACCATTAAGTGATTTGAGACTGACACATGTAGTTTTTAATTCTAATAATGATGACTGTTTTCCAAAAACATTCCTGAATGTATATTTTGAACATAGATTCAAGAATAACCTTCTCCCAGGATGTCTGGGTGGCTCAGTTGGTTAAGCATCTGCTTTCAGCTTAGGTCATGATCCCAGGGTTCTGGGATCAAGTCCCACATCAGGCTCCTTGTTCAGTGGGGAGCCTGCTTCCCCCTCTGCCTCTGCCTGCTGCTCCCCCTACTTGCTCTCTCTCTCTAACAAATAAATAAATAGAATCCTAAAAAAAAAAAAAAAAAAAAAAGAATAACCTTCTCTCATTTTTGCAAGGTAAAGAATACTTTTTCTTCTGTAACTTCACAAATCTGCCTAGCCAATATCCTCCTATTTGTTAACAATACTTCACAATCTAAATTACTGTTATTAACATATCATCTTTTTGTTTATAGATTTTTAACTTCTGGGAATATTTTGGACATAATCATTCTGTTTTGGACAAATTTACCATCAGTGTTTACACTTCTCTGTATTTATAAGCTTTCAGTACTCATCGCCTCAAACAGTCAGGGTTAATCAACTAGAGTAGTCCACTTGCTACTTCAGCCAGAGGATTTCACATAGGGAATTAAGCACTGAAAAAACTCACTGGAGGAGTGAGGGTCAGAGCAAGCCTCTGTGACCTTGGGGTAACCCAGGAAGTTCCTAGAAACTTAACCAGTCACCTTATTGCAGCTGGCAGCCCTGAGACAGGCCATTGGCAGAAGAGCTCCAGAAACAGCTCTGAACCGCCATGTGCAGTATCATCAGCATCGCCATCACCATTCTCATTCTCATTATTCTTGTCCATAAACACTGACAGGTTTATGTGATGGCTTGTCCATTGGACACTTAATTCTTTATTCCATCCTGGTCTATGCCTTTGCCAGGGTCTCTTCAAGGGCAGAGTGTGGTTCTTCACTGCTGGAATTTGAATAGCATAGGAGCAGAAGTGACAGTTTGCCAGTTCTGAGTCTAGGCTCTAAAAGCTCTGTGCTTCCCCTGGCACCCTTGCTCTTCTCCCGTGGCTGTGTTAGGAGCTTCCTCCCAGCTTGCTCCTGCCCCCGCAGCCTCGGTCCCGGAAAACATACACACTGGCCAGAGCTGCCTCCGTCAATCCGCAGAAACACAGCGAATAACAAAGCCATACGGCCAAGCCCAAGCTTGATGCTCTGAACCCCATTCTGCTCACGTAGGAGTAAATAATAATAAATGATGGCTGTTTGAAACCTCTGTATTTGGGTTAGTTTGTGGTGTAACAGGTGAACTAATACACTTCATTTCAGATAGACCTCCACAGAAGACCAACCACGGACAGAGTCGAGTGATGACACTTGCTCTCTGGCTGAATTATAGTAGAGGTTTTGCCCGAATGCTGACGCCTCTGTGAACATGGCCCAGAGCAGTGCTGCAGAAAGTGAGTGAGCGTGGGGAGAGGTGAGGCTTGCTGCCAGTTTCTGCCTTCTGTGTTTGTGCCACCTTCCCCAGTCTGCCAGCTGGTGCAGCTGCACCCTTTGGACAAATGATACAATATCCTGGGCATTAGCCGAATGGTACCACACATGTGAAGAGCCACAGCTGCTCTTTGTCGTGTTTCTTGCTGTTCTTGGCTCCGTTGCCATGCCTGGAGGTGGCACAGATTTCTACATGTGAAGTGTGTCTTTCCAAGATTCATAGATAGCATGTCTTTTCAAGATTCTCAAATTTGATCAAGGCTGCCACTAATGATGAGGACTGTGCATTTGGAAAATAGGCCAGGTTCATTTTTGCATGGTCTGATTTTTTTTTTTTCCTGAAAGTAGTTGTGCAAGTAACTAAATCATATAAAATAATGTTATCATATAGTTCACCTTTCCTGGAAAAAAACTAAAGCCTCACCCATATCTTAATGTATTTTTTACATTTTTTTTTTAAAGGTGGGAATATTTCTTCTTCTTTCTTCTTTCTTTTTTTTTTTTTTTTGCTTTATATATTGACATTCATACCAGCACATATGTGGATAAATCCTGTGTGTTAATCATTCAATAAGTCAAATGTATAATTAGTGTCCTTTTCTAAGTAAAAAGGTGATTTATTCTGCATGGGTGTCCTGAGATCATTGAAAATCATTATTAATTAGTACATGCTTCTGGTGACTTTGATCCATCTCAAAAATTTCTGAGCTTGATTTGAAATCTAAAAAAGAGAGAGTAAGGATAAATGTGAGCCCAACAGAATAGTGTCACATTCCTAGTCCATCCAAAAATTAAAGTTGTTTTTTTTTTTTAATTGATTCTATGGAGATGGGAGAAGGAATAAAAAGAGAAAAAAGGAAATAACATATCTGGTCCAGCCAGGGTTCATAATTTAATGGGATGGACTACAGTCTCCCTTCAGAATATTATCAGTGAGAATGTAGACAAATAAATACATGGAGTAGTTGTTTACAAAGCTGCTTACAAAATAAACACTTGGGGAGTTTTTTAAAACTATCAGTACCTTGCCTCACTCAAAGCCTTTTTTTTTTTTTTAAGATCTTATTTATTCATTTGAGAGAGAAAGGGAGAGCTCACGAGCAGGGGGAGGGGTGGAAGGACAAGCAGGTTCCCTGCTGAGTGGAGAGCCTGAACGTGGGGCTCCATCCCAGGACCCTGAGAGCATGACCTGGGGCAAACACAGACATTTAACAGACTGAGTCCCCCAGGCGCCTCCCCCACCCCCCCGCAAAGCCTTCTCATTTAGTTGGTCCTGGGTGGGATCAAGGAGTTAGTACTTTATGGAAGCTCCCTACATGATTCTAGTGTGCAGGGTTAGCCTGGCTAGTACATGGCATTTTGAATTAATGTTAAGTCCAAGAGGATGCTAAAATAGATACCCCACCTATTTTCAGACTTCTTTAGAGGATTTGAGGTTACAAGCAGGGTTTGAAAAGGAAGAAGCATGGATTGACATAAAAAGGTGTTTTCCTTTTAAAATCAAATTCCACCAAGGATGCCTGGGTGTCTCAGTCAGTTAAGTGTCTGGATTCCACTCAGGTCATGACTCCAGTGCCCTGGTATCAAGTCCCACATCAGGCTCCTTGCTCTGTGGGGAGCCTGCTTCTCCCTCTCCCTCTGCCTGCCACTTCCCCTGCTTGTGCTCTCTCAATCTCTCTATCTCTCCCTCTGTCAAATGAATCAATAAAATCTTTAAAAAAAAATCAATTCCAACATTTGTATTTTCTCAAGTCTTACCATTTCAATTGGCAAAACTTAGATTCATTAATTTGTGAGATGATGATCTTCACCCGCTAATTTCTTTTATCAGTATTTTTACCAAATGTTAGTCTAGATTGCATTTTCTTATCTGTCTTCTTTGTAAAACTATGACTTCACTCTGTGATGTGCTGGAGCAGTGTATGGTGGCTTGCAAGAGCTGACCGTGCATGTTTTGTTCCAAGTCTATGTTCAGGAACATTGGGTTGGTAGATTGAAATTAGCCATGGTAAAAAAAAAGTGTTTGCATCATGGACATTAGCGAATGCTAAAAAAGCAGATGCTCTCAGATCCCAGAGAGGACTATTAAACACTTAGTAGCACACAGCTGATTTCAGGAGAAGAGAATTATAGCACATAAGTTGATTTTTAAATTCTTTTTCTCCAATATCTTCAAGTTGAAAGTCTCAATTTTTAAGTATCTATTGATCTGGGAAAAGTAAACTTACATTTTCCAAGGATGTCTCTTGTGTATTTTTTTTTTAAAGATTTTATTTATTTATTTGACAGACAGAAATCATGAGTAGGCAGAGAGGCAGGCAGAGAGAGAGGAAGGGAAGCAGGCTCCCTGCCGAGTGGAGAGCCCGATGCGGGGCTCGATCCCAGGACACTGGGATCATGACCTGAGTTGAAGGCAGAGGCTTTAACTCACTGAGCCACCCAGGCGCCCCTCTCTTGTGTATTTTTATTTCCTACTGAATTCCCCTCATCTTACCCCTTCCACCCACAACAGAAATTCCCACATAGTCTATGCTGAGAATAGATTTACTGGTGTTAACTTAAGAATCGTTCTATGGGTTCTGTGAGAACCCATACCACAGTGTTCAATTTTTCTTTTCAGCTACACAGCAATCCTTTTTTGTTTGATGAGAAAAGATAACCAAGAAAATAAATTAACAGTCTTATGATTGACCCTTTTTAGGGGTTTTGTTTTGTTTTTTTGTTATTCAAGGAAACCCAAAATGAAGCAAAATAATTAAATTTTGCCAAAGAAAACATTTCCAACCATTTCAATTACTGTTTTAATTGGCTAGGTCTGGCTGCCAGATTATCCTCTAATCTCTACAAGAATGTTATTTGGGAAAAGTTGAAGTATGCCCTGCATGGAAGCCACATTCATCTCTTCAGCACATTCTAGTTGGAATAACTCTCTCAGCATACTGGAATCATATTAGAGTAAAATTGGGAGTTCCTGGAAGAACATAATCCATAGATCATATAAAAGCCTAATTCACTATCAGCATATTATTGAAAAGTCTGAAAAATGTTGCATGCCCAAGTCCAAGATAAAGAAAAATGAGGATATTGAGATGTTTGTACAGCAAATACCTCTGGACTATGAGCAGATGTATGTGTGCGCCTGTGTGTGTGTCTGTGTGTGTGTGTCTGTGTGTGTATTAAGGAACATAACAACAGAAGGAGGAAAATGGTTGCAATTACTCGAATGGTTTCATGAAAGCATCTGGGGATGTGGGATGTGTTTTATGAAGACTTTATGGAGAAATTGTCCCAGATGCTTATCAGACTTTGTTTGGAGACAGGAAGAGGCTTTTCTTATTTGTTTTAGCTGAGTCTTGAAAAGATTGATTTTAAGACTAGATTATGACATTTTCAGACTGCCATATCAGTGTGTTCTCATTCAAGTGGGATGAAGAGTTACTGTGCACATTATTCTTTAAAAGTTATTTGTCATCAGATTCCACAAATAGACTCCAGAAAACACACACATACACACACACACACACACACACACACACACACACACACACACACAAAATATGTGTGGCTATGATAATCAGTTGGGCTTTTACCATAGACTAGTCTCTTTAATAAATTTGGGTAGTCAGGCCCTGTTTTGAATTTATAAAATTTAAACTAACATGAAGTTCACCAGCATCTGTTTCCTATGTTGGGGCAAGGCCACCAGGAAGAAGCATGCATAATTGTGCAGTTGAAGCCAGAAGTTTTGTTGTGGCCTCTCAGAGTACATACGTCTCTAAGAATCTACTCTGTGGTGTCATTAAGGGGTGTGGAAAAGCTGCTTTGTACTTCACAGGATTAGGTGACTGAAACAGGGGTCCCATGCATTGATATTCTCCAATCAGCTTTTTTACAGGGGTCTGCTACATACAAAGAAGTAGCTTGAAAATCCAGTCCCCATCATTTAATCCCAGAGTAGCACTAATTCATCAAAAATCATAAATGTAATGAATCTTTAGATCTGAAGTGATCAAGGGAGAACAGGTTTGGGGAGAGAGAGAGGGAGAGAGTACAAATTATGTTCAGGCCAAAATAATATCCAGAGTCCCAAAGCCCATATCAACCATTTCTTACCTTTCTGATCGGTGACACATTTATACATACAACTAACAGATCTTCTCAGCTTCTCACTGGCACTTGTGATGTCCCAGACTTAAGAGAAACTGGGTGAGAAGCCAGATGTGTAACTTTTCAACTCAAGCTGGATCACTGCTCCAATTTCCCTCAGTCTTTGTTGTTTCTAACAAACTTGTATCTGCATTATATCATTATCAGACCAAGCAGGATTCTAATATATCTCCTGTGTCTTCTCACTTCTCCATCCCACACACAGATTTTTCAGTAGAGATTAAACAAATGGAATGGAGTGTGGCAATAAGACCAGCCCTTTCACCTCAGTGCCTCTGACAACCAAGTGAGAGAGACTGCTGCTGGTGGGTCCTTAACAACTGTGGGGATTCTGACTTGAACTGGACATTGAACAATTCCCACATATAAAGCACATCTTGTATTAGCAATGAAATTGAAAGTCTTTCACTATATTTAGGTTCTGAAAGTTTGTGGGAGATGTGAAAATCCACACATGCCCACATATGAAGCACATACATGCCATTGCTTGCTGTGTCACCAAAAGGAGAAGTGTGTGAGCCCCTGTTCTCAAGTAAGAGACAGCACAGAAGAATTCATTTCAGCCTGAAATGGCTGATTCAGCCACTAGCCATCAGACACGCAGACAACATCAGGTCTTACTTTGACCTAGCTGTATAACAGGATGCACCAAGTTCCTTCAGGGACGTGAAACTTTAATGAATCTTTAGGTAGAACTCAAATGTCAAAAAGTATTTTTCCCATAGTGTAAATTTCTTTCTTTTTTTTTTAATATTTATTTATTTGACAGAGAGACACAGCGAGAGAGGGAACACAAGCAGGGGGAGTGAGAGAGGGAGAAGCAGGCTTCCCACCAAGCCCGGAGCCCGATGCGGGGCTCGATCCCAGAACCCCGGGATCATGACCCGAGCCGAAGGCAGACGCCCAACGACTGAGCCACCCAGGTGCCCCCCATAGTGTAAATTTCTTAACAGGACAAAAAATTTCTTCTTTTTGAGGAAACCTGTGTTTATTATATACCCCCATATCATTTTGTTGTTGAGAAAGGAGGAATGAGAGCAGTATTCAAAAAGGATGGAAGACTTTGGAGGTGAGCACCATGTGTTTATTGTTGTTTGGAGTGGACCTTTTCTTGCCCTCCATGTATGTGCTAAATGAAGTAGGATGTGGTTATTCATGTGGTTTGTAGCTAAATTAGATTGTCCATGGAATCAGCTTCTTAGGCCTATAACAGAGACCTTAAGTAATATTTTACAAATACTGAAAGAGAAGTCTTTCTCTAGATAAACACCATAGAGCAAGAATTTGGGGATGCTAAGTAACATTTTACATTTATAGAGATTTTATAGATTTCATACTTTGAAAAAAAACCTGACATGGTAGCCAATATAGGAAAACTAACAAAAGATTCACATGCAGTGAGCGTAGTGTTCCTACAGCAGGAAATAATTGTGGTCAGCAATGTGGGAGTAGACTCATCCCAAAGTTAGCTGACTGTAGTGGATTAAGTTCACATCTGGCTGATACAGACTATCCAAGTCTGATTCTGGGAATGCAGGGAAGCATTTGACAGTCCTGTGATTTTATCCTATTTTTGTGAGCACCATCTGACAGTGCTTCCTCAATGCATTCATTATGACATCATTTTATGGGCAATTCATGGACCAAGAAGATCTGAGAATCCCTGGGGTGAAGAGAAATGCCACAGACATGCAGGGTCTTGGATGTTCAGTGAGTAAACAATGGTTTTTAAGCAGTTTCTAAGGCCTGAGAAATAGTTGATCATCACCCAGGACTACACCCTTCAGCATGAGTTTTCTTGGGGAGGAGTTGGATACATCTGCAAGCCCCATATTGGCCCCACATGTTTCTAACACATTAGAGTGAATAAAGCTAATATGGAGGAGCTTCTGTTGAATGGAACTCTTTAAAGGAAAATGTTTGCTTGAGGAGTCTGAATGCTAAGACATCAGTGCCTTGTTTCATTGGTGCCAGTTAATTCCCCATCATAGTATTGATATGTGTAAGGTATGGATGCAATGTTGCTCTGGAAAGAAAGAAATTCAGAAAATTCTGAAATCTGCATGCATAAGCCTTCATGATGATAATATTTTAAGGATTATATGGAAAGATAACTTCCAGCTCATTAGATGTAGGTATAGATATAGAGAGATATACATACACATATATATTCATACTCAGATATAGATATACATAAAATAATCCTTCATGGACATTCAATCTACTTTTCTCTTATTAGCTCTTATTACTCTTAAGATTCTACATGATGCATCGAAACCAGACCTATATCCTTCCATCATACTCTTACTCTGCTTTTGCACGGCTACCTCTACCCAGTATCACTACTCTCTGTTTAATTCTCCTTTAAGATGACTGAAAGATATGATGAAGTTTCTCTAAAAGATTTAACTTGACAATGACCTCATCCTCTGCTAGCTTTCAGGACTATGTATTTATGTCTCTCATTTTCCATTCCATTCCTTCTTGTGTCATCATCTTTTGGGTACATGCTCAAAGATATTGGGTGTGCACTTCAACAAATGTTACATTTTAGAAATGACCTGTTAGCTTTTATTTTAGGCAATTTTGCTTATGAAAGACAGAGCTGATCTGCATTTTTCACCGAGTTAACTTGACTTCTCTTTTTGTGACTGAATCCAGCCAATCAAAATATTACATACATATCTGTAGTCATGTAACAAAAGGGCCATATACAGAAATGGTTGCATTTGCAAATTGATCCCCCATAATCTCTCCCTTTGACAATAATATCCCTTGACCTCCAAGTTAAAAAAATCTATATCTCCCATAGAGAAGGCTTACGAGGAAAATGGTGTTGGCCTTTTGGAATTATTCTAACTAAATTCATTTTACTTTTCGGGCTCATGATGTCAAGTTAGATGTTTATTGAAAAAAAAAATGGTATTCTCTTGACTTACAGACATACCCTTAATTCTAAATGGACCACGTAAAGATCAAACATGTTTAACTTAACAAACGTAAGTGGAATGTGGGCTTCTTTTGACATTTACTGATTTGCCTGTCTGCTTATTCATAAGATGTATATTAGTCCCTTATGATCCTTGTGCCACATGAACAATGTGAATATTACCGACTTCTAATAAAAAGTACCATCACATTCTCTCAAGTATTATTTCACTGTGTGTGTTTATGAAAATATAAATAAAACCTCAGTAATAGTAAGAAAACATTGCCTATTTTAAAGAGGGGAATTAAGAAATAAAAGTTTTAGTAAGGCACTTATTCTCATATTGAACCTACAACTTCCATTACAAATTATTGTCTGATTCAGTGTCTGGTTTCAGAAAAAAAAAGACATATTGTACCAAATTAAAGTTGCTTTAAATGACAGATATAGAGACTCTAGTGTTTCATGTAACAAGAATTCAGTGCAAAATTTAATTTTAAATGAAAATGAGACTAAAATCAGTTAATACTTACATTGTCAGTCAAAACATTTCTGTGCTATTATAAAACACCAGACTTGTTTTAATATGCATTTATCCCAAAGGGTGAACATATTTCAGTGACTGAAATACTGAAAAAGTAGTATCTTATAAAGAACATGGGCTTTCGCATCAGACAGATGCAGATTCATATATTTTGGCCCTTAATAGCTGTGTACCATTGGTACACACTTAAACCAAATCCTAGATTCTTCCTCAGTGAAAGGGAAATAATTACACTTTTTTAGAAAGCTGTAGTGACATGCTTATTGAAGCACTATTTATAAAAGCAAAACTGGAAAACAACCTCAGTGTTCAATTCCAGTTGTATTCATCAGATGTTGACACAATAATGCATGCAAAAAAGCATCTCCACAGTCTGTTATATGCAATAGCAAGCCTTTATTCTAATGCTTATGTGTCTGCCGATCAACTGTGATTGGCTGATTTAGACCAGGCTTGAGTGGACTGCTCTGTGGTGACAGTACTTGGTCCAGTTTGGGTTCAGATTTGTTCCAGATGTGCTTATTTTTGGGAGGTTCCAAACAGAAAGGACTAGCAGCTATCTATAGTGAGTCATCAAAACATTAGACCCAAACCAATTTGGACAAGGACAATTATCATTTCTGCATAAAATTCATTAACTTCCATTGGCCAAAATAAGTTCCATGGCTAAGCTTGAAATCGACAGTGTTAGAAAATCATCTGCTGTAGGAGGGGAGGGAAGCAAACATTTGCTGTTTAATAATCCAGACTACCATAGTAGCTAAATAGTGTTTTAAGGATTAATCAAGATTCATATGATAAAGGCTATCTATCATTAAAAAAATAACATAATAGAATAAAAACGATTGGCATAGTAATATGTTTATGATATATTTTCAAGGGAAAAGAACACATAAAAAGACATCTTTGTGAAAAATTATAGGAAGGTTTTGGAGCAAAATATTAACTGACAGTGGTTATCTTTGAGGAATGAGATATTGGATGATTTTTATTTCTCCCCCTTTCAGTGTTTTCCAAGTCAGCTAGATTGATTACATATTTTTTTGTCATTTTAAAGTTAATTAATAAAACTTGTTTTTCAAATTTTGGAAAAACACAGCTTCTTATTTGGGGCAAGAGCATCACCACATTGCTATGGCTCAAGCAAGAAAAGAAATGTGAAAGAATGTTGTAAATTACAAAGCAGAACAAAATGTAAGAGATTATTTTTATAATTTGGATTATGTCTCAAATTCCAGTATTCTATATTCAAGTAGGTTTTCCTTGAAATACCAAAAAAAAAAAAAGTTTTCATTTCATTTTATCTTTAGTCCCAAAAGATAGTTTTACTGAGTATAAAATTCTAAGCTGATGCTTCTTCATTTCTTTCTGAATTTACTTTCAGAGCTCTAAAGATATTATTTTAGCTTCCAGTATTATTACTGAGAGGTCTGCTTTGGTTTAATGTTTATTTGTTTGGAGTTACTTTGTCTTGTTTCTATTTTAAGATCTTTTCATCTTTGATGTGATGTTTGACAATATACCTGGATATGCTTTTTACACTTGGACTCCCCTGAAGCTAAAAATTGATCTCCTTTGTAATATTAGAAAAGTCTAACTCATTAACACTTTGACGGTTTCCTTACATTCTTTCTCTCTCTCTCTCTACTCTCTTTCTCCATCCGAAACTTCAGTTACCTTCTTGATCTTCTGTTCTGCTTAACCCTAATTTCATATATTTTAATTTCTTTGTCTCTGTACTATATTCTGTTTAAAGCCTTTCCCGATTCATTATTTGGTTCTTTTTTTACAGGTATCTGGTGATTTTTGAACAATTTCTTGTTCTCTTGGTAATCTTGATATCTTGCTTCTCAAAACATGTGACTGATGTTCACTTCAGGGTCTGTATGTACCTTTTCAAAACCTACAATATTTTGAGTCCAATTATTTTGATGATGTCCATTCACAATTGCTTGATTGGCTTCAATCTCCTTCTTAGAATGTTCTTTCTCAGTTCATTTACTGAGACGTCACCATTTGGAGGCTTTTGTGTTGGATTTTTGTTGTTGCTGCTGTTGTTTTTGTATCTTCCCTTGCATAGACTCCAGGCTTTGTCTCTATGTAGCCCAAGCAGCTGTGGACTACCAGCTGTGGCACATGCTCTCAGGACAAACAATGATTTTGGAACTTGCTTGCTTCTTTGTATTCATACCTTCTTGCTATCTGCCCATTAAGATTTCCTTGTCTTTTTCATCAGTTCAGACAAGTAATACAGAAATATATCATTTTACAAAAACTTATTCATATTTGTAGGTATTATTTTCTGGGAGAATCTTTCTGAACAACTATCCTACCATATTTTCAAAAATAAAAGTGCCTAATCATCTTTAAATTACCTGCTTACCTGGAGACAAATGAAAGCCTTTTATGGATATGTGTTATGTGATGCATGCAGAAATCCCTGAAACTTGGGCGCCTGGGTGGCTCAGCAGGTTAAGCCTCTGCCTTTGGCTCAGGTCATGATCTCAGCGTCCTGGGATCGAGCCCCACATCGGGCTCTCTGCTCAGCGGGGAGCCTGCTTCCCTCTCTCTCTCTGCTGCTTCTCTGCCTACTTGTGATCTCTCTCTCTGTCAAATAAATAAAATCTTTAAAAAAGAAAAAAAAGAAAAGAAATCCCTGAAACTTAATCCCATACCTGATAGATATGAGACAATGAAGGAATAAAGAAGAAACAAATGGAATCAATCATATAATCTTACAGTATAAGATCCTTGAAAAATAACTACAAAGTCAAAAAATGTAAGACATTACTATTTCCCCAAAAGATTTGGACGTCATAAAAACTTTCTCATTTTACTGTAAAGATGCCTGAAAGAGATTTCATAGCCTAGTGAAAAATCTTAATTATCTGAGAAAGTTAAAACATCAAAATATTGCTAAAAATCTATCATTTATGCATAGATACTTTTAAAAATATACTACAATTGATATCAGACCACTGTGCTTTAATTGCCTAGTTTGAACTTGTTTGCACCCAAGAAAAAGGCAGCCTGATGAGTATCTTTAACTGTATTTTGAAGAAATTTTCTGTCCTCTACATGAAGGAACCTAAATGATAGAGGTAAAAAAAAAGACAATTTATGGTAAAAATGCCTATATTTTAGGGAAAGATTTGGGGCCTGTGTCCTAGAGGCAGATTTGAAGCATAGTAACTTATATTTTATTTTAATCAGCTGTGTTTGGCCTGATCATTAGAAACTGAATTTCATGGATTGCATTTTTTTATTTTTAGGTTTTTTTTTTTAATGTTTGCAATGTTTGTAAAGCCAAGCATTTAAACATGGAAACAGACATGAAATTTTTATATACTTTTTATATATTTTTATACTTTTTTAATACTGGGATGTTAATAAGGTTTTTAAAAAAAAAAAACTACATTGATGAAAATTCCTGGGGAAAGGGCCGACCTGTGTTAGTGTGTGTGTGTGTGTGTGTGTGTGTGTGTGTGTGTGTGTGTGTGTGTGTGTTGTGTCTACCTGTGTGTTTACACTTGTTTGTGGTTCACATATTTTGTGGTTGGATTATCCAAAGTTTGTTCCCTCCCTTCTGATGAAGACTTGCATTCCAACTTCATTGCAGTGTGCAGTTCTTCTGTGTGGTTTGCTTTTTCTTGCATCTGAAAATAATTTGGGAGAAACAGAAACATAAAATTTGATTTGGCCTGAAAATTTTTTTCTTCATTTCTTTTTAAAATGTGACCAGTCCAGCCATTTCTATATAAGGATAAAGAGTCAAAGACTGGCTAATCCAGGAAAAATGTGAACCTGAAGACTTCTTCACATTGGATATTTGGACAAACCAATCCCAAAATATCCAAGACTTATTCCTTGGCTCTGAGAATTACAACATCATAGGGATAACTCTTTTCCCATTATTGGCAGATCTTTTGCTTGTCCACACTTTGCCATTGAGATTTACTTCTTAAGATTCTTCTTGAAAAAGATTGAGTTTAGAATGAATACTGTGCTCCTAAATTCACAAGAAATGCAAGGCAAAATTATTTTATTTTCAGGCATCAGTGCAAAGTATTTAAATCTGAAGGACTTCACTCCAAAATTAGACCAAAAATAGAAATCATTTTCTAAACTATGGAACATCCAATTCAATGAAACACCACCCAGGCATATTTACAAGAGTTTTGAAACTATGGTTTGTGTTTATAAAATTAATGGAAAAGTAAGCTCTAAAATTATATGATGCTACATTAATACAACTATGATTTCTTTTAAGGTTAGGATAGAAAAAAATAAATCAGATAAAAATGCACCATCAACTCTTAATAGTCTTTATCTTTTTGTTTAGAGAGTATGGAATTTTAAAAAAACTGTCACTTTTCTAAACTTAATGTGTGTAGGTATTATTTTTAATTTTTATTTCTCTATTATTGATTGATTGATTGATTGATTTGGAAAGGGTAGTGTGTTAAGGCAGAATATGTTTCCAAGAGCCTGAGTTTTGATTCTGTTCTTTACCATCTAGTCATGAGGGCTTTATACTGGAATATTTATGGTCCAAAAATACTGTTATCCTCTGACTGTATTTCATTCATGCGTTATTCTGGTGATACATAAAGAAATGTATTTTCTATTCTACTTACATTATATAAGGGATCAGATAGCTGTTTATAAATATATTCATACTGACAGATGTCATAAATCACATTTTTCACTATGAAGTGACATTATGGATGTGAACGTTTGCCTTGATGACTCCCAAATGGCTGGATCTAGCAAGGTTTAGGGTCATTCCTGCTTAATACAGAGAATAAACACCAATATGTAGTACTGACAGAACAATAAAAGCAAATGTGGGTTAAGAACCATCGCTTTTATGGGTTTCTGTGTGTTAGGTTGTCTCATGCAAAGGCCCGTTTCTTTAACTCTTAGATATTGCTTTAAATCCTCAGGCTCTAGTAGGTATTAATCATAATAAATACCTCATGTGAAATTATTTACCAAATAACTGAGTATATTTTCTCTCAATCTAACTTTTTATATCATCATACTCAGTCAACTTAGCTCTAAAATAAAAGGAAACCATGAAAATTTCCAGAATGTTTAACTCTAATGTATACCCTAGCTCTGATTTTCACCTGACATAATCTAGTTTTCAATATGAACTGTAGAATGTGCCTTCAACCCATTAGAAGTTACATATTTTTCTATTCTTTACTGTATTTCAACAGAAATACTTTTCCTTGTAATCAAAGGCTGATGCCTTCCAGTACCTTCAAGTAATACCTTCTGCAGATATGATTTCCTAGTAGTTTTTTGAAAAATGTTATAAAATAGCTTACTGGAGACCACAAACATTCCCCTGCATCATAGTGCAAATTATATGCAAGTCTCATGAGCAGCTTACTTATTTAAATTAACCAGTGGAGAGTTCTGATAGTGGTTTGTCTCTGAAATTGTAGCCTTTGCCATTTAAGGCAGACCAATCACCTTAACCATTTTAAGAGCACATTTGTCCTTACCAGTCTGGTTGAATTTTTTCAATGAGAAAGTCATTTTTCAAGCAGTAAACATTCTTATGGATATGAACTCCATATGGAAACCTGGGCATTTTTTTTTTAAAAGATTTTTATTTATTTATTTATTTGACAGAGAGAGATCACAAGTAGACAGAGAGGCAGGCAGAGAGAGAGAGTGAGAGAGGGAAGCAGGCTCCCGGCTGAGCAGAGAGCCCAATGCGGGACTCGATCCCAGGACCCTGAGATCATGACCTGAGCTGAAGGCAGCAGCTTAACCCACTGAGCCACCCAGGCTCCCGGAAACCTGGGCATTTTAAAGTGAATACTAGAAGGCGTTCTACAAAACTATGGTCATCACTCAAGCTAGATGTTCAAATGGGTTTTATTCAAAATAATTATAGATAAACTCTATATTTTAGTTGAATGAGGCTAAGGAACAAAATTTTAGGTGGAGACAAATACTGCTGCTTTATTGGGTCTTATTAAAGTTCTTAACATTTTGTATTATACATACTGATTGACCTGACTGGGTAAAGAGCTTACTACATCCCTTAGGGAGCATAGATTTCCATAGTAAAACTGGGGTACTATTAGCAGACAGATGGGAATAAAGCTTGAGAAGGCAAGAAAAAAAAATCCAGTGCTTTTTATTTATTTTCATTGTTTAGGTTAGAACCAATGAGGTATAGGCATGAAAAATAATAGTTTCCCCCACAAGTCCTAGTTATTTGAAATATTTGAACCTTCTTTTTCTTTTTCCCTTCTTCCTGATTTCCCCCCTCCCTCCCTCTTCCTTCCATCTGTCCTTCCTTTTGCCCTTTTGTCATCCCACACTTCCCCATGCCTTCCTTACTCTTCCTTTTCTTCCTTCCTACCTTTCTTCTGTCATAACCACATTGTCATTCCAAAGCACAACACTAAAGATAGAGGCCTAGTTCAAGTTGATAATTGACACTCAGATTCAGATCAAACAACAGTTTATTTATCATGGCTTTTTCAGTTTTGTAGCTTGCTACAAAGTCATTTAGGTATTTGTGAAGAATTAAGCTATTCTTTTCTAAAATAGTAATTGCTTTCTCAAAATTTAAGAGGATAGAATTTCTTTAGTTTCAAGTATTTCTTCAGATATATTTCTTAAAAGTCTATGTTGTGCTGTAATAAAATTATTATAGACTTAGAAAAAAATATTCTTAAAAGAAAAAAAATTGTGGCAATGGGCCTAGGACTATTGGTTTGTTGCTTATTGTACTCAGAGTTGGTGTTTGATATTGAATAAAGGAATATTTTCTTATATTAATATTGGTCTAAATTTATATAATGACATTAATGATACATATGTCAAAGTAGTACCCCCCAAAACACTAGAAATTTTGCTTCCCCACAGTGAACAAACTGGAGAACTTGTGACATGGCAGAAAACCTTTCCCAAAAGCTGCTGTTGTGGTTGGTTTTAGAAGTTGCATTTCCCCCAACTACTATTTGTTCTATTGTAAATTTCATGAGTGAAATCCTTTTTGTTTTTCATTTATTTCCTCCTGCAAATCATTTACTGAAAGTCCAGCTAATATTGTGCATCTTTTACATACTGGCTGAATTTGCCATATTATCGTTAGATCAGAAGATGCTATATATGCATGGTTTGGGGCTTGTCTATGATTATGAATCGCTGATCCAGTAGAATCCTTCCAAAGACGACAGGCTAAACTTGATTGCAATTAAGATGATTCACATTTTTTATATCCAAGCATATATAGAGAGGGATCATTTTATACTGAAGTAATACAGCCAATGGAGCTGATTTCAAGCTATATCTTTGAAATACAAATGCTTATAGAGAGAGGTAGGAGTTCAATTAAAATTGTCAGTGAGAGGAGAAGATGGAACAGACATACTTTTCCTTATTCGTCCTATCATGGACAACTAAAAATCCTGGGATTGAGCCCCATGTTGGACTCCCTGCTCAGCAGGGAGCCTGCTTCTCCCTCTCCCTCCCATTGCCCTCACCTCCTGCTCATGCTCACGCACTCTCTCTCTCTTAAATCAATAAATAAAATCTTAAAAAAAAATAGAGGCATACAGGGGCAGTCAAGCTGTGCCAGCTTCCAGCTGTTCTATTTCCAGGTTATCTTCCTTAAAAAACAAGCAAACAAAACTAAATATAGGAAGATATACAAAACAAACATAGGAAGACTGAAAGATGAGAGAAGAAGGAAGATGGACTAGGAACTCAGGACCCAAGAAATGACAGTGATGAATTCCCTGTATTTTATTTTTGCCTCATATATCCCAGATTTGGAACTAAAGAAACTGGTAACTCAGAAACACAAGTGGATATGGACCCAAAATCCCCAACAAAAGCCTGTTCTCCTTAGCTAAAGGACCAGGATTAGGATGGTATAGCAAGAAAGAAAAGCAGTTATTTTAGACAATAACTGCTCTACTTTAGCTAAATACCACAGGGAGGAAAAACATGGCCCCACCCTCATCCATGCCAGTGAACGCTAACAGGAGATTCTAGACTTCCACCACCATCCGGCTATGAGGAATGCCCCTCAACACTGGGGCAAGGTCAGAGAAATTCTAGTGTAGCATCAGGATTTTCACCTCCAGCATGTTACTGCTCCAGCAGTAACAAAACCATCTTCCCATTCTCTGGAGTCACATGCAGAGCAATAGGATGTACTTCTTTCTCTACCAGCAGGATGGTATCAGAGGATGCTTATTGGGGGTTCTGAATTCTCACCCACATCAAGCACTAATAAGGAGCCCCTTCTCTTTTCAGGAATCAACAGAGGCTGAAACAAAAACTAAAAACCCATCTAACAGTAGTGAGGTAATGCCCACACTTGGCCTGCCACAGGTGTAAGAAGAAGCTATAAAATTACCAGACACATGGAGGAACATTACAAAATGTTAAAATGTCAGTTCACCAAAAAGACCTAGCAATCTTAAATGTATATGCACCAAAGAACAGAGCAGCCAAATAGGGGAAACAAAAATTGATCGAACTGAAAAGAGAAATAAGTCCACTGTTACAGCTGAGGATTTCAACATCCTCCTCTCAATAATTGAGAGAAAATCAACAAAGATATAGAAGAACTCAACACTACCATCAACCAACAGGCTTGAACTGATATTCATAGAAAACTGCCCCAATACCAGCAGAATACACATTCTTCTCAAAGATCCATGGAACTTTGCTGAAATAGATGATACCCTGGGCAGCAAACTACAACACATTTAAAATAACTGAAGTTAATACAAAGTGTGGTCTTTACATACCAATAGGAAAAAGATAACAGGAAAACCTCTAATCATTTGGAAACTAAACAACATATTTGTTACCATGGGCCAAAGAGAAAGTCTCAAGGAAAATTAAAAAAAAAAAAAATATATATATATATATATATATATATTGAATTGAGTGAAACTTAAAATACTGTATATCAAAATTTGTGGGTCATAGCTAATGCAGTTCTAAGGGGGAAATTTATATCACTAAATATTTATATTAGGAGAGAGAAGATATTTCAAATCAATAATCTACACACAGAAGTTTGATAACTTAGAATAAGTAGACCAAATCTTCAAAAAGCACAAACTACCACAACTCACCCAATAAGAAATAGTTCATGAAAATAATTGCAATAACACTAGAACTACTAAAGGAATTGAATTCATAATTTTGAAACTAATTATACAAATATTTAAAGAAAAATTAATATCCATTATATATACAATATTTAAAAAAAAAAGAATAGGAGCAAACATTTCCCAGTTAGTTTTATGAAGCTAATATTACCCTGATACAAAAACAAGACAAAAGTAGTACAAAAATTAAAAGTACACACTAATAACCCTCATTAATATAAAGTAAAAATCCTTAACAGAATATTAGCAAATAGTATTCAGTAATATATAAAAAGAATTATATGTCATGACAAAGCAGGTTTTTTTCTGGGATGCACGGCTAGTTTACTATTTGAAAATCAGTAATATAATACACCATATTAATAGTCTAAAGAATAAAAATCACATAATGGTATCAGTTGGTACATAAAATGCATTTGACAATTAATCAATTAATAATTAATCAATTCATGATTAAAAACTCCCAGAAAATTAGGAATAGAGGGGAAATTCCACAACTTGATAAAGTGCATTTTCAAAAACAAAAACCCTACAGAAAAGATAGACTTAATGATGAAAGACTGAATGCTTTCCACCTTAGATCAGGAACAATCCAAAGATTTGTGCTCTCATTGTTTCTGTTCAAAAGGTAACTGAAAATTCCAGTCAATCCATATGATAAGAAAAGGAGACAGAAACCATAGAAATCATTACACCCCCAAAAATAAATACTTAGGTATAATGCTAACAAAATATGTGCAAGATGAGGAAAACTACAAAACTCTGATGAAAATGAAATAATAAAAAGAATTAAGTAAGTGGAGAGATAGCCCATGTGTGTGAACTCAGTATTGTTAAGATGTCATTTCCCAACTGACCTATAGATTCAGTGCAATCATAACCAAAATCTCAGAGAATTATTTGGTAGCCAACAGTAAAGTGGTTCAAAAGTTTCCATGGAGAGGCAAAAGATCCAAAAGGGCCAACACAGTATCAAAGAACAGGTTAGAGGACTAACCTCAAGACTTACTACAAAACTACAGTAATCAAGGGGTGCCTGGGTGGCTCAGTGGGTTAAGCCTCTGCCTTTGGCTCAGGTCATGATCCCAGAGTCCTGGGATCGAGCCCCGCGTCAGGCTCTCTGCTCGGCAGGGAGCCTGCTTCCCTCTCTCTGCCTGCCTTTCTGCCTACTTATGATCTCTGTCTGTCAAATAAATAAATAAAATCTTTAAAAAAATTCTTAAAAAAAAAACTACAGTAATCAAGATAGAGTGATACTGATGAAAGACAGACAAAGAGATCAATGGAACAGAATAGAGTGCCCAGAAATAGACTCACAGAAACAGAGTCAGCTGATGTTTGACAAAGAAACAAAGGCAAGGCAATGGAGCAAATATGGTCTTTTCAACAAATGTGGTGGAACAACTGGATACCCACGTGCAAAAAAAAAAAAAAAAAAGGAATCTAGACACAGGCCTTACACACTTCACAAAAAATAACTTGAAATGGATTATTGACATAAATTTAAAGTACAAAGCTATAAAATTCCTAAAAGAAAGCATAGAAGAAAATCTAGATGATCTTGGGTGTGATTTAGGTACGACATCAAAGGCAAGATCCATAAAAACAATAATTGACAAACTGGACTTCATTAAAATTAAAACCTACTCTGCACAACATAATAACAAGAGAATGAGAAGATAAGGCACAGACTGGGAGAAAATATTTGCAAAAGACACATCTGATAACTGTTTCCCAAAATATACAAAGAACTTGTAAAACTCCAAAATAAGAAAACAAACAACCTAATTAAAAAAATGGGTCAAAGATCTTAGCGGACATGCCACCAAGGAAGATATGCAGATAGCAAATAAGTGTATGAAAATATGCTCCATATTATATGTCATCAGGGAAGTGCTATTTAAAACAAGGAGATAACCACTACACATCAAGTAGAACGGCCAAAATCAGGAATTCTAGCATTAAATGCTGGTGAGGATGTGGAGCCATAAGAATTCTCATTCATTGCTGATGAGGATGAACTGGGATAACCCCTTTGGGAGACAATTTGGCAGTTTCTTACAAAACTAAACACACTCATACCATACAATCCAGTAAGCACCCTCTTTGGTGTTTACCCAAAGAGTTGAAAACTTATGTCCACACAAACTGTACACAGATGTTTATAGCAGCTTTATTTATAATTGCACAAACTTGGAAGCAACCAAGATGTCCTTAAGGAGATGAATGGTTAAATAAACTGTGATACATCCAGGAAATAGAATATTATTCAGCTCTAAAAAGAAATGAGCTTTCAAACCATGAGAAGAAAGATGCCTGGGTGGCTCAGTAGGTTAAGCGTCTGCCTTTAGCTCAGGTCATAATCCTAGGGTCCTGGGATCTAGCTCTGCATCGGGCTCCCTGCTCAGCGGGGAGACTGCTTCTCCCTCTCTCTCTCTGCCTGCTGTTCCCCTTGCTTGTGCTTTCTCTGACCAAAAAAATCTTAAAAACAAAACAAAACCATGAGAAAACATGGAGGAAACTTAAACACATTGTTACTAAGTGAAAGAAGCCACTCTGAAAATACTACATACTGTATTATTCCAACCATATGACATCCTGTAAATTACTAACTAGGGAGATGAAAAAAAAGTCAGCAGTTGACAGGGGTTGGGGAATAGAGAGATGAGTAGGCAGAGCACAGAGGATTTTAGGGCTGTGAAAATACTCTGCATGATAACATAATGGTGGATGCAAGTCATTATCTATTTGTCCAAACCAAGAGACAGTGTACACCAAGAGTGAACCCTAAGGTAAACTATGGACTTCGGGGTGATAATGATGTTCAGTATGTAGATTCATCTAGCATAACAAAGGTACCCATTGGTGAGGGATGTTGATAATAGGTGTGGGTAGGGGGTCTATGAAAAAATCTCTACGCCTTCTTCTCAATTTTTCTGTGAGTCTAAAACTGCTCTAAAAAATTAAAATCTTAAAAAAAAAACCACACAGATTATAAAGGAAAAAATAAAACTATTCATATTTGTAGAGGATATGATTGTCTCTCTAGAAAATCCCAAGGAATCTATAAAATCCTAGATTTGATAAGTGAGTTCAGCAAGATTGCAAGATAAAAGATAAGCATATAAAATTTAATTGTCTCCCACAGGTGTCAGGCATGGTCAGCATAGGTCAGCAAGGTCAGTGGTGTCCATAGCAGTGGCAGCAGCTACAGGTGGGAAATTATGCAATAAAGATTTTTTTAATTAAAAAATAGTAAAATAAAAGTGGATTGTAATTCTGTATACTAACAATGAACACACAGACATCAAAATTAAAAATACAATGCCATTTTTGTTCACTCAAAAAAATGATGGATTAAGGTATAACTCTAACAAGCACATATGCTGAGAACTGTAGAATGCTGATGAAAGAGATCAAAAAGGATATAACTATAGAGCCATACAGTGTTTGTGAATTGAAAGACTCAACCTAATAAAGATGTCAGTTTTCCCCAAATTCCCATCCAGGTTTAACACAATTTCCATCAAAATCCCAGCAAAGTTTTTGTGTAGTGAAAGATTATTCTAAAGAAACTCCTCTTCCTGTTTTCAAGACTAATCTAGAGTGATGGTAATTAAGATAGTGTGATGGAGGAGGAATACACACATAGATCAAAGCAATAGAATAAAGAATCCAGAAATAGACTCAGACAATTATACCCAAATGATTTTTGTTGCTCAAAACAAGCCACAGACGAAGAAAAAAATTTTCAAGCCACCTATGCAACAAGAGATTCATATCTAGAACATAGGAAGACTCAAAACTTAGTACATAAACAACTCCATTGGAAAAGGGGCAAAAACATATCACTGGCCAGGATGCCCAGATAGCACATAAGGGCATGATAAGATGTTTAACAATGTTAGCCATCAGGGAAAGGCAAATTAAAATCTCAGTGAGTTAGTACTACACACCTATCAAAATAACTAAAAGCAAACAATAGTGACAACCCAAATGCTAGTAAGAATGTGGAGAAACTGGATCACTTATACATTGCTGGTGGGAGTTTAAAATGATCTAGCTATTCTGGTAAACAGTTTATTGGTTTCTTAAAAACCAAACATGTAACGGCCCTACAGCCCAGCAATTGTGCTCCTGGTCATTCATCCCAAAGAAATGAAAACTTATGTTCACACAAAAACCTGTGCACAAATGTTCATAGGAGCATCACAGGTAATATAAACTGGGATGGGGGCAGATTTTGTTTAATGGATGAATGATTATAAATACTGTGGTATATCATCAACTATATCTCCGTAATAACAAGGAATTAAGTACTGATACACATAACAACTTGGATGAATCTTCAAAGAATTACATTACATGAAAAAATTCCAATCCCAAAAGGTAACACATTGTACAGTTTCATTTATACAACATTCTTAAAAATAACAAAAGTGTGGAAATGGAGAACAGATTAGTAGTTACTAGAGTTAGAAATAGGTGGGAGGGAAAGGAAGGTGGGAGAGAAGTAGGTAGCTATACAAGGACAAAATGAGAGATTTTTGTGGTGCTGGAAATGTGCTGCATCTTTTTTTTTAAATCAATAAATCCCATTTAATTTTTGTATGTTAAGATTTTTTAAAATTTAAATTCCAGTTTGTTAATATACATGTAATATTAATTTCAGGTGTGAGCTAGAGTGATTCAACACTTCCCATTCCATACAATACCTGGTGCTCATTACAAGTGCCCTCCTTAATTCCCATCTTCTATTTCACCCATTCCCCCCAACCTCCCCACTGGTAACCATCAGTTTGTTCTCTGTAGTTAAGAATCTGTTTCTTGGTTTGCCTCTCTCTTTCTTTTTTCTCTTTGCTCATTTGTTTTATTTCTTAAAATCATATGGTATTTCTCTTTCCCTAATTGACTTATTTCACTTAACATTATACTCTCTAGCTCCATCTATGTTGTTGCAAATGGAAGATTTCATTCATTTTTATGGCTGAGTGATATGCCATTGTATATACATACCTCATCTCCTTTATTCATTCATCAGTCAGTGGACACTTGGGCTGTTTCCATAATTTAACTATTGTAGAAAATACTGCTATAAACAGTGGAATGCATGTCTCACTTTGAATTAATATTTTTGTATTCTTTGGGTAAATATATCATAGTGCAATTGCTGGATCATAGGGTAGTTCTATTTTTAAGTTTTTGAGGAACTCCCATACTGTTTTCCATAATAGTTGCATCAGTTTGCATTCCCACCAACAATGCAAGAGAGATCCCCTTTCTCCATATCCTTGCCAACACCTGTTGTTTCTTGTACTGTTGATTTTAGCCATCGTAACAGGTGTAAGGTGATATCTCACTTTAATTTTGATTTGTATTTCCCTGATGATAAGTGATGTTGAGCATTTTTTCATGTGTCTGTTGGCTATCTGTCTTCAGAGAAGTGCCTGTTCATGTCTTCTGCACATTTTTAAATTGGATTATTTGTTTTTGGGTGTTGAGTTATGTAAGTTCTTTATATATTTTGGACACTAACCCTTTATCAGATATGTCATTTGCAAATATCTACTCTCATTCCTCAAATTGCCTTTTGGTTTCACTGATTGTTTTCTTTGCTGTACAGAAACCTTTTTTTTTTTTTTTATGTGGTTCCAATAGTTTATTTTTGTTTTTATTTCCTTTTTCCTAAAAGACATATCTAGAAAAATGTTGCTATAGCCAATGTCAGATAAATTACCTCATGTTCTGTGTTCTAGGGTTTGTATGGTTTCAGGTTTCATAAGTCTTCAATCAAATTTTGAGTTAATTTTTGTGTACGGTATAAGAAAGGGGTCCAGTTTCATTCTTTTGCATGTAGCTGTCCATTTTTCCCAACACCATTTGTTGAAGAGACTCTTTTTCCCATTGCATATTCTAGTCTCCTTTGTTGAAGATTAAATGACCATAAAATTATGGGTTTATTTCTGGGTTTTCTATTCTATTCCATTGATCTCTGCATCTATTTTTTGACAGTACCCTACCATTTTTATTACTACAGCTTTGTAATATAACTTGAAGTCTGGAATTGTGATACCTCTAGTTTTATTTTTCTTTTTCAAGATTTCTTTGTCTACTCAGGGTCTTTTGTGGTTCCACACAAATTTTAGGATTGTTTCTTCTACTTCTGTGAAAAATGTGTTGGTTTGTTGATAAGGATTGTATTAAATCTATAGATCATTTTGGGTTCTATAGATATTTTAATAATACTTACTGTTCTAAACCCATGAGCATGAAGTGTCTTTCCATTTCTTTGGGTCATCTTCAATTTCTTTCATCAGTGTTTTGTAGTTTTCAAAGCACAGGTTTTTCATCTCATTGGTTCAGTTTATTCCTAGGTTTTTTTTTTTTTTTTTGGTGCAATTGTAAATGGGATTGTTTTCTTAATTTCTCTTTCTGCTACTTCATTATCATTGCATAGAAATGCAACAGATTTCTGTATTGACTTTTGTGTCCTGCAATTTTACTAGTTTTGTATCCTGTGACTTTAGTAGCTTTTCGGTGGAGTCTTTAGTGTTCTCTATATGTAGCATCATGTCATATGCAAATAGTGCAAGTTTTACTTCTTCTTTACCAGTTTGGATGCCTTCTATTTCTTTCTCTTGTCTGATTGCTGTGGCTAGGACTGCCAGTACTGTGTTGCATAAAAGCAATGAGAGTGGACATCCTTGTCTAGAGTCTGGCCTTAAGGGAAAAGCTCTCAGTTTTTCCCCATTGAATATGATGTTCATTGTGGATTTTTTATATGAGGCCTTTATTATATTGAGTTATGTTCCCTCTAGACCTACTTTGTTGAGGGTTTTTATCATGAATGGATGTTGTACTTTATCAAATGCTTTTTCAGCATCTGTTAAAATAATCATATGTTTTTATCCTTTTTCTTTTCTTTTTTTTTTTAAGATTATTTATTATTTATTTGACAGACAGAGATCACAAGTAAGCAGAGAGGCAAGCAGAGAGAGAGGAGGGGAAGCAGACTCCCTGCCAAGTAAAGAGCCCAATGCAGGGCTCAATCCCAAGACCCTGGGATCATGACCTGAGCCTAAAGCCCACAGAGCCACCCAGGCACCCTGGTTTTTATCCTTTTTCTAATTGATGTGATGAATCACATTGATTGATTTGTGAATATTGAACCACCCTTGCATCCTGAGAATAAACCCCACTTGATTGTGGTGACTTTTTTTTTTTTTTTTTTTTTTTTACTGTATTGTTGGATTCTGTTTGTTAGTATTTTGTTGAGGGTTTTCACATCTATGTTTATTAGAGATCCTGGCCTATAGTTCTCTTTTTTTTCCTATGATATCTTTATCTGGTTTTGGTATCAAGGTAACACTTGCCTCATAGAATGAAGTTGGAAGTTTTCCTCCCTCTTTTTTTTTTTTTGAATAGTTTAAAAATAGATACTAACTCTTTTTTAAAATGTTTGGTAGAATTCACCTGTGAAACCATCTGGTCCTGGACTTTTGTTTTTGGAAGTTTTTTCCCAAATTTCATTGCTGGTAATCAGTCTGTCCAAATTTTCAACTTCTTCTGGCTTTAGTTTTGATAGATTTTATGTTTTTAGGATCTATCCATTTCTTCTAGATTGTCCAGTTTGTTGGCATGCAATTTTTCATAATATTCTCTTACAATTATTTGTATTTTTCTAGTGTTGGGTTTTATTTCTCCTCTTTCATTTGTGATTTTGTTTGTTTGGGTCCTCTCTTTTTTCTTATTACTTAGTTGTTGTTTTTTTTGTTTTCTTTTTTTTTAATTTGACAGACAGATCACAAGTAGGCAGAGAGAGAGAGAGAGAGGAGGAAGCAGGCTCCCCGCTGAGCAGAGAGCCAGATGTGGGGCTCAATCCCAGGACCCTGGGATCATGACCTGAGCCGAAGGCAGAGGCTTTAACCCACTGAGCCACCCACGTGCCCCATATTACTTAATTGTTTGTTCGGTTTTTTTGATGAGTCTGGCTAGAGGTTTATCAATTTGGTTGATCTCTTCCAAGAGCCAGCTCTTGGTTTCATTGATCTGTTCTATTGTTTTTTTTTTTTTTTTTTAGTTTCTATATCATTAATTTCTGCTCTAATCTGTCCAGTAAAAGTCACCAAAGTTAAGGTTTATAATGTCAAATTGCTACTGGAAATTACTTACTTTCAAATTTTGGAGTGAAAATTATGTTACCTACAAGTATCTGGGGTTAGGATAATTTCCATTTAAGGTCATGTAGTTTTGCTGTCAGTTACTTCTCCCATGCTGTATTAGAGAAATTCTTTCAGTGTCATTTATAAAAGTCATTAACAGTCTGAAATGATACAGTGATAAATTCTGGATTTATAGTCAATTATGAAATACTCATAAATACTCAATTATGTACTCATTTCCATAATAGTTGCATCAGTTTGCATTCCCACCAACAATGCAAGAGAGTTCCCCTCTTGCATATAAATGAGTACATTCAATATAAATGAATGCGGTATCCTTTTTGTCTCAAAGCATATTTATTACTACTGTGTTGCCCAACAATAAATATTATATTTTTGTCAGTTTGGGAAAATATTTGCAGTGTTACTATGTTTCCATAAAATAAAACTCTAGTAAGTAATGTAGCAGGAATCATAATGAACAATATCTAATAGTTTTTTGCAGAAGCCATCTGTAGTGTGGTGAGCTTTTAATTAAAGACAATTTTTAGTGGAACCTGAGATTACCAATGTTAAATGTACTGTTGTCTTGGCATTGGGAGATTCCGGATTCACTGGTTGATTATTGTATGGACTCAGACATTAAGTTTAATGTTGGAGTCAAATTACAAAAAGATAGCTATAAAGATTGAGATATAGATCCTGATTAACAGTAACTAGACTCCTATAGGCAATGACTGATAAACCAGGATGAGTACAAACTGATCCAATATACAAATAAAAAAACAAGAATAATAAAAGAGTATGAAAGAGTGACTACAATTAATACTTAAAAAATTTAGCTTCTAAAAATAATTATGGACCATTGCATTGTGGAGTTAAATAACATTAAAAGAATTTTCCACTGGCAACAATATTTTATAGATTCCAACTATATTAAAAGATGGACAATTTTCAACATTGGTAGGGAAATGGATGCACACACACAGTTGGTGGGAGTATTAATTTTATCACAGATTTTTTTGGAGGGAAATTTTATAATAAATAATAAAACATAAAATTTTCCTTAGTCTTTGGCTCAGTTGTGGCTCTTGTAGAAATCCAGTGTGAAGAAACAATCATGCACAAGGATAAATAAGTATGTTGACTATACATCATTTACGATCATGAATAACTAGAAATAATAAATAACAATATGCTTGGACATATTATACTATACTCACACTCTGGCATATTATACAGTCATTGAAGAAGCAGATCAATATGAATTCCTGATTTTAGGGTCAAGGGAATTGCTGTTTTCTCTTTTTACTTTATATGCTTTCCTGTTATTTGAATATAGTTTCAAAAAATGTATTATTTCTGTAATTTTTAGTGTAAATTAAATGACATATATGATAGATGAATAATAGAAAAATAGAAAAATAGATAAATAGATAATAAATAGACAATAGACAGAAAAATAAATAGATAATAAAATAAATAGATAAATAGAACTAAAGAAAAATATATAGATAAACAGAACTAGCACTGTGAAAATTATGGGAAGATTTGGATATTTTTGTGGAAAATAAGCTTACTAAAGTAATTTTTAAAATAATTTTCCAATAACCAATATTTGTTAGCATAATTATGAGGACAAGTATGTGTGAGTAAAACTTAGATACTGCTCAGCTTAAGATTTCAAAATTTTAAGTAGATCTAAGAGTGTCTATAAATGTATCTTGTCTTTTGTGGGGTTTTTCTTTAATTAATCAGATATCAAAGACAAGTAAAATAAGACCTAAACTTTCATCATTTTCTAAATATCTGAGAAAAAGTACTGTTACCAAAAAGAGGTGAACATGAGTAATGAATGTGTGGGCATTGAACTGGACATTGAACAATTTCCATATACAAAGCACATCTTGTATTAGCAATGAAATTAAAAGTTTTTCACTATATTTAGGTTATATAAATAAATATGATTCATGTTTCAGCTTGTTTATTTAGCTAAATCTTTAGAGGAAAAAGTAAGTATTTCAAAGATTGACATTAAACTACCATATCATAGATTTCTCAGGACTTTGGGTTTCTGCCCTTAAAAATGGGGGAGGTAGGGGGGGATACTAAATCAGTGGTGAGCAAGCTGTTGCACAAGGTCAAATAAAAAAAGTATTTATAGGCTATGTTTTTAGCAAGCAATAAAAATTATATCTTTTCATATCAGGAAATGCAGTAACTATCACTGGACTTAAGTAGTCCTTCATTAATTTGTTGTCACTTTAGGGTTTCAAAACATTAGCCAATTTTCCAAAAATGGAAATAAATGATACACACTGTAGCATCCAAGTATAATGTTGTAGCATGTACAAAATTTGTTTCTGAAAAATAATTCTGAAACAAATTTATTTTGTAATCTGTGTGATGGTTAATTTTATGTGTCAACTTGGATGGGCATGGTGCCCAAATATGTGGCTGAACATTATTCTGGATATTTCTATGAGGGTGTTTTTAGATGAGATTAACATTTAAATTGGTGGACTTTGAGTAGAGCACATTGCCCTCCATAGTGTAGATAGGCTTCATTTAATCGGTTCAAGTCTTGAAAAATAAAAGACTGAGCTCCCCAAGCGTGAGAGAATTCTGCAACACTCTGAACTGAAGAGCAACACCTGCTTTCCCCTGATTTTCCAGCCTGACAGTCTTTGAACTTAAACTGTAACATTAACTTTTTCTCTGGGTTTCCAGCCTGCTGGCCCATCCTGCAGATTGTGAACTTGACAGCTTCCATAATTGCATGAGACAATTCCTTAAAATAAATCTTTATATATATGTAAATCCCTTACACACACATACACACATGCACGCACACACATCCTATTGGTTCCGTTTCTCTGAAGAACCCTCACTAATACAGTCTGTTTCGTTTTCTCAAAGTATACTTAATTAACTTTAAAATCATTTTCCCATTGCGAATAAGTTAAGCAGTAATCCTCATGCCTCACAGTCCCGCTTCAAGGTATCTCTCTGACTTAGGCAACAGCTCTCACTGATTGCTTAGTCAATCTATTCTTGAATCTTCTTTCTTTGCAGACCGAAGTGCACCCAAAGTATTAAAGACCACAGAGGTCCCAGATGGGCCAATGAACCTGAGTTTTCCCTCTGACAGATTAGGCTGTATGTGGCCAGGAGGCTCAGGAAGTTCATTTTTAAGGTTTCTCCCAGAGATCACCTATAGTCTATTATTCTAAATGTGACATTTACTATAAATTGGTTGTATAGATGATTGCACAAGCTGGAGCCGAAACTGAGTGGTGAACACTTGAAACAATGTTGCTATTGTGGGCACAGGATTTTAAATGGCTTTGGAAACATTGGTTTTCTCATAGTAACAATGATTTAACTGGTCATGATGGTGATAAAAAGAGGAATTTGTGGTATTCATAGATAAAACTATGTGAGGGACCCACGGTCATAAAGCAAGGGTACAGTAGCTGCCAATGTCTATCGTCCTTCAAAATATAAAATTATGCTTCCTCTCATAGAACTCTAGAATTGGAAAAGATGTTATAGAGATGTTATTTCGTTAAACCTCTCATTCTAGAGATTAAGAAAACAAGTCAAAGAGGTCAAATTACACTTCATCAGACCTATGAGGTCTTAAGATAAAAATGGTATATGAAGATTAGGCCCAGGAAGCCCCAGAAGGCCCAAGCACACAGCAAAGTCTGGAGGCGTCACCTTACATTTCATTCACCACCGTTGTACGAAGCAAGACCTCAAAACCAACGTTTACCTGTTTTGCATACGATGCCTTACAACAGCTGACAAAGGAGGAAAAGAGCAAATTTATGAACTGTCAGCTAAGTATGAGTGTACAAGCTAAAAATGGGTTGGGAGTTCCCTATAGCCACTCTCCATGGTGACCTTGAAAGACATTAGTTGGTGAAAATCATCTCAATAGGCAGAGCTCCAAGTGGTACAACTGATATTCCTCTTTTGGCAGAAAGAAAATAGCCCAGGATTAAAATCTATGTAAATTCATAGATGACAAACAGCTTGGGAGGAAAAAGGTGGGAAGATCAGGGACAAGAAGGTCTGCAGTAATGATTTGTGGATGGACTCATGGGAGTGGGTGTGAAGTGTGGAGATCTTTGTACTGCATGTTTGTGTCCACAAAAGAACATCTACCCTGGAACAGGCATTAAACAAACAACCAAGTAAGCAAAGTGGACAAAATGTCAGCCAGTCCATGTTAGCCAACTTTCTCTGACCCCAGTGTTTGAACACTGGGGGAACAAAGAAACAAAGTAACTGTGGTGTCAAGGATAGAGGCTGTGTATGGGCCCAGCTATGTGATGTCCCATTTACGAAGACTGATATAACTCCTGCCACTGCTAAATGACCCAGCAGTTAGCAAGAGAGAACAGTGCTAACCCCCAAATACAGCACCATTCTTTCAAGACGCCAAGCAACCTGCAACGCTTTTTGAATCTATATATATTCTAGGTATGGATTTGCCTTTCCTGTTTGAAGAGCCTCAGACAGCATCATTAGCCATGGGATTACAGAAAGTTTAATTGATCCACATGAATTCCGAATAACTTCGCATCAGACTAAGGTGTTTTTAACCACCAGGGGTAATCCCCCCCACCCCCACCCCCCCACCCCCCCCCCCCCCCCGACATTTGGCAAAAATCTGGAGATGCAGTTGGTTGGCACAACTGAGAGGATGCTACTGACATCTAGTGGCCAGAGGCCAGAGTTGCTGCTAAACATCCTATAACACACAGCATAGTTCTCCGTGACAAGGAACTGTCTCACCCAAAACGTCAATATGCCACTGTTCAAAAACTCTGGACTAAGAGACTCACTTTATGGCAAAGGAGGTGCAACAGTGGGCCCACAATCTGAAGAACCACAGGTCCTATCACATACCACAGTGTCCAAAAGCAGCTGGCATTGAAGAGCAATAGAATAGCTTATATTTGTCAGATAAGTCTTTATTTGTCACAGATAAGGCTCAAAAATGAAACCATGCAAAGATAGGGAGTCATCTTCCAGGACCCAGGATAGACTCACATCAAAGACTACTATGTGGTGCTGTGCCCCATTAGTTAGAATACATGGTGTCAGGAATCAAAGGGTGAAAGTAAGAATGACCCATAAGGAATTTCTGCTTCCTTTTTCTGAAATTCTGACCTCTTGAGTGTTCAGTGGTCTTTGTTCCTAAGATGGAAAACACCCTCCATGAAAACACAAAGTATGGTTTATGCCTGTGGACTTCATACTCTTCATGCCAAGGAGCCAGGTATCTCTTAGTACTTCTGTGCCCAGTTTCGATGGTAAATGGACAAATATGGTAGCCACAGTCTCAGAAGGGCTTAATGACTTGGGGGCTAGGCAAAAAGATATGATTTTTGGCTATCCCATCAGTCTTGGTAGACTAAGTCACCAAGATCATCACAGGTACTATCTGTAGGAGAAGAGAATCTAGGATAGATTGCGGACTAAGGAGACAGTAACTTATCACAGCTGTAGCTGTGAGGGCTAGAGTTTTCTCTGTTAATTTTCCTCTAATAAGTTTGCCCTACGGAAAAACAATCACCATAGTCCTGGAGGAATGACGTTTAGGGCTTAGGTAAAGCAAGAGGAGTGAAGACATGTAAAAGTGGACAGTAATGGCTATTGTGTTACCCTGCCTGGATTCCTCTTCCAGGAAGGAAGGACTAATTCCCGTAACTACTGAGTATGTTGCTGGATGATAGCTCTCAGCTGCCAGTCCTCTCTGTGCTTTGTTCTCCCCTGAAGAGAGCCTCATTGCACGAGATCTTTCTTTCTCTGGAGGGCAAGATGCCTCCCAAGATTGGTTGAAGGCCAGGTCCCCTTTCCCCAATTCCCGATGTATCTAAAGGGCCATTCCAACCCCAGGGCAAGCCCAAGTGCATTTGTTACCGCACTCAGCTCAGCTTCTCCCGTGGCCCAACTCTGCTTTCTTACCATCCTGCACAAGTGTTGATCTTGACAGCAAGTCCCCCAAAACTTTGTGTACACAATTCTCCATCTCCCAGCCAGCTTTCTGGGGAATCTGACCGGCAACATTAGTACACGCACTGTAGTCCAGGCCCTTCAAGATACCGTGAAAGTATGCTGCGTCAACGTGCCAGAGCTTTCCTCGTCCTTGACAGCTCACCTTCCAGGGTCTGTTTACAGACACACAGCATTCCCTTCCTTGCTTTTGCCTCTTCTCTTTCATGTTTGGGGAAGTTTTCTCCTAGAAGCCAGAATAGCAAACTGTTAGATCGAGAACGAAAAGCACATAAAAGACTATCCTTTCTTCCCTCATTTTTATCTGCAGCAAGTACCCTGTGATAAAAAGACTGAAAGGAATTGCAATTCATTTAGTCCACCAAATATTTGGCCTGAAGCATTTGTTTATGAAATGCAAAACTCAGCTTGATCTAGGCTCAAGTTTATCAGTGTTCCTCTTTTTTCGTCTTTCCAACATACTGACTTTCTGTCAATCTTGATTTTAATCACCTTCCAGAAGACTGTAACTTGGATTTGTTTGTCCAACAGCTGTGTCAGATTCCTATGTCTGTCATTTCTCTTGTTGTGCATAAGCCTCTACTGGGGGTAGGAGTGTGGGGTGGGGGGAGGGAACTGGCTGCAGTAAAGGCTCAGTGTCAAATATTAACTGAAGAACAAGTGGATAAGCTCAGTAATATTATAACCCACTTGAAATTATAGTCAAACTCCTAATTGGCCAGATCTGAGTTCTAAATATCTCCACTCAGCAAATAAACTCAGACTATTCCCTGAAGTGCACATTTCTATGGGAAACAATCAGAAAAACTTAAATATAACTGGGATAATTTTGTTAAGTGCTTAATGAAATTCACCAGTGAAACCATCTGAGCCCAGCATTTTCTTGGAGGGAAGGTTTGTTTTTTTTAATTGAGATATAATTGGCATGCATTATATTGGAAGTTTAGGTTGTACAACATAGTAATTTAATATATGTGTATTTGCAAAATGACCACTATAATGAATATAGTAACATCCATCACCACACTTAATTACACATTTTTCTTGTGATGAGAACATATAAGATCTACTTAGCAACGTATGAATATACAATACAGTATTATTAACTACAGTCACCATACTGTATGTTATTTACACAGCACTTACTTATTTTATACCTGGAAATTTGTGCCTTTTGGTTAGTTACGAGTCTTATTTAGTTAATGGGACTACTACATTTTTTTCTTTCTTTTATCAGTTTCGTTTGGTGTTTTACTCAAAAAAAATGTTTACCCTTTTCATCTGATTTGTTTAATTTTTTTCATAAAACTTATCACAGTATTTAATGTTTCATTTTTTTCTTGTATAGTCATTTTCACCTGCATCATTTACCATCAGCCAAAAACTTCCTCTAACATTTCTTGCAGTACATATCTGCTGCAGATCAATACTTTCCCAGGTTAACAGGTTTATATTTTTTCTTTAGTGAGTTTAAAGATGTCATTCCAGTGTCTTCTGACTTTCACTGTTTCTGATGAGGGGTCAGCTATCTTACTGTGGATTCCTGTATTTAAAGTATATTTTCTTCCTGTTCTTCTTATGTGCTATTTGATGTTGACTTTCAGCAACTTAACATCATGTGCCTGTAGGGTTTTTCCCTCTGCTTGATGGTTACTTAGGTTCTTATAATTATGGATGAATTTTTAAATAAAATTTTGAGGGGCGCCTGGGTGGCTCAGTGGGTTAAGCTGCTGCCTTCGGCTCGGGTCATGATCTCAGGGTCCTGGGATCGAGTCCCGCATCGGGCTCTCTGCTCAGCGGGGAGCCTGCTTCCCTCTCTCTCTCTCTCTCTCTCTGCCTGCCTCTCCGTCTACTTGTGATCTCTCTCTGTCAAATAAATAAATAAAATCTTTAAAAAAAATAAAAAAAAATAAAATTTTGAAATTTTCTAACCAATTTTTCCCCAAATAATTTTTCTGGCCCATACTCCCTCTTCTCTCTCTTTCTAGGATACCAATTATACAACTGTTATTTCATTTGATGCTTTTGTGCAGATCACTGATGTTTTGCTTTTGATTTTTAACATAATTTTTGTGCTCAATTTGCTCATGATTATTAATTATTCTGATAGAAAAATTAAAAAATCAAAAGATAACTGTATCAACAAATTCATATTGTACTATTGGAAGTGGAAGGTTTTTTTCCTTTTCTTCCAAAGTTTGTACCTCATTTTCTCTTTAATGTCTTACTGTCTTGACCAGGACTTGCAGTTTGTATTGAGCAAAAGCAAGGATAATAAGCATTTTTGTTTTTAATCTAATCTTAAGGGGAAGATATCTAAAATTTCACCATAGGGAAGCAGTTTCCTAGGTTACTGAAAGGTATCTTTGATCAACCTTAGAGAATTCCCTACTTTTAAGTAATTTGCTGTTTTAAGTAAATTTTGAAATTTACCACTTTTGTTTTTCTTCAACTCTTGAGAAAATATGGGGCAGTCTTCATAAGGGCTAGTCTTCAAACATTTCAAAATGTCTCCATTTCTGATTTCATGCAGGATTGCACTGTCTTTTCCCCTGGAAGTCAGGTTGGCTGTGTTATGTGCTTTGGTTTATGTTGTGAATGGAAGAGATATAATATGTAGTTTATGGGTAGAAATCTTCAAAGCCAGTGTGTCATAGTTTGCCAGGTTCCCTTTTTCTGACTTAGTGATTATGTAAGCATGTGTACAAAAGGCGCTTCCAACAGCCTGGGTCCCTCACTGACTATGGTGAGCAGGATCTTTTTGCCAATGTTCACTGGATGGGTAATGTGAGAAGAAATTTAATTTTTATCATGATCTACTTCTCGGATTCAGGATTGTTTATTCACGCAGAATAACCTAAACTAATCCTTTATTTTTCTTTTTATGCTAAGCTATTCTTTTATTGAAGATACTTATACTTGATCATAATATATTACTTTTTGATATTTTTTATTTCATCGCTTCCTCTCATAGATAATACTACACTTGGCGTACCTAACTGGCAAAACCAGGTGAGCAATACAGCTTAGGGAAGATTTTCTTTAAAAAATTTTTTTTCTTCCAAGTTGAATCTATAGTCCCTGTTCTCAGGGAATAATAGCCAGATGGTGTACTAGAAAAAAGTAAAATATTCTGAAAGACACTTTTACATGTTATATGGAAGCATGGAGAAAAAAGAAGAAGAACTCTTTTCTAGACAGAGTGATCCTGAAAGGCTTCCTGGAAAGAGTGACATTTGAATTGAGCTTGAAGGGTGAACTGAGTTATGTTAGGAAAATTCTAGGCAGGGTCCATTAACTAAATATATTATGAGGAGAGTATAAACAAGCCATATCAGTGGAACAGCAAGTTATAGAGTTTGCTTTACTTATAATGAACAGCAAAATTAATCTGTGAATTTGATTCTATAGGCATCAGAGATTTTTGAATAAGGGAGAAATGTTTTGTTTGTTTGTTTTAAGACGATTGATATTGCCATAGGATGAATTGTTAAGGGTGGGTACCAGCAGTCATGAGAGTTTGGGAGGGGCAGGGATTTTTCATTTCTGAGGTGACACAGTGAGGGTCTTGACAAGGAGATGGAAAGGAAGGAACAGCTTTGGGTTTTGTTGACCTACATGGTTTACAGGTGTGTTTGTCTATGACTTAGCACTTGAAAACCCAACATTCTTCATGTCTGCATATCGTGAGCCATATAGATACACATTCACTGGACCAGCACCTTAAACGTATTATATTATTGACTCAGTAGGCTGCTGTTAAACACTAAAGCCAAAAGTGAAAACACAGATGCTTAGGGAAAGAAAAGTTGGCAGCACAAACCTCTGGGAATTCGGTAGGATATTTTTTATTTGTTTGTTTTTTGTTCTTTGCCTTATGTTGTAGAGCAGTTGTGATTCAGGTATATTTGTTTATTCTGATGGAAAAAATCCTCCCACTGAAACAATAGTACCATTATAAAGAGCTAGATGTAATCAACAGCACTGTATTTTGCCATGTCTTGCTTGACTGGAAGGAGGTCCCATTCAGGGACTGTTTGATCAGACTTTTTTGCCTCCTCATTTTAAAAGGCATTTTGGGAATTGTGACATTTTTCCATGTTTGAAAGCATCATTTGTCCAGGAGAGAAGGGTTGGGCATCAAGCATAGGGAAGTTTTGGGGTTTCTAAAGTGGTCACTTTGAGAGTCATTTCATAATATATTTGTTGGTATGTCTTTCTTCCAGTTCTGGTTTTGTTACCTTCTCTCTGTTTTCAATGTAAACAGCGGTGCAAAGGGAGCTATCTTCCTGCTGCTCAAAATAACTACTTAGTTGGGTAAAATTTATAATGTTGAATTCTACTTTTAGCCAGGAAATGCAAACAAAGCTTGGAGACTGCTTGTTCCCTGACCCCAAATTCATTCCATGTTGCTATAGCATCACCCCTGAGAAAATGGACCCGCCTGTTTTCCTCTCCATAGACGCACTCAATGGGCTTTTGTCAGCTCTTGAATTATAGCATTAAAATTTAAACACCACGGATTTAATGGAGGATTATTATGACACTCCGGTGCATTCTTTCTGTTGCCATTAGCAACAATCCATGGATGAAATAAAATAATTGTTTTAAGAGTTGCTGTTTTCCTAAAAGATGAAGGATCTATCTCACATTCTTGGAGTTTTATAAACTGGTTTGTGTGGGACCATTACCATGAGAAGGGTACTGGTGGTATATAATACCAATCCAATGATTGAGGGTATTTTTTTTCTTTTGGTTCACCAATCTACAAAAGCAGAAGATATTTTCACAGGCCCCCAGAAGATGAACTTCAATCTGTTGCTCCCAAACACATTCTCCACTGTCTGGAAGACGTGCAAAGGCAATGGTACAGCGTTCTCCATCTGAAATCCTTCAAAGTGCTGTGGGAATAAAAGAATCTCCGCCAAAAGCCCCAGAGAGATCTGTCTGTCTGTATGGTATGGTAATGACTGAGGCTAGTCCACATAGGATTCTGGGAGAAACTCAGCTATTGAAACCTATTGAATGGAACAGAGAATTTCTTGTTACAATACTGTTTGTTTCTTCGATTGGTCATATCCTTGGACCTAAGAAGGCATAAAAAATAAATAATAAGAGCAAGATATTGTTGGATTGGTCTTTGAATTTTCATTTGGTTATATAATCTGTGTAATTTTCTTATAGATAATTTTGCATCTAGATTTATTTTTTTCTACCAGCCATTTGCCTACTAATTTTGTGACATTTTTACTTCTTCCCTATTCCAATGTCAGCATCTGGGTTTATATTCAGGATTGTATTTTTCTTTTCAGCAAGAAGATTACAACAACTTTTGTTGCTCTCCCAGCTGCCAAATTATGGATATATCCTTTCTTTAAAATATTTAAACTATTTCTAATTTTTTTTTTAATCTTTGGAGTAAATTTAAGTTCATTGTATGAATAATACAAAATGAGTAACAGGCAGTAAATAAATCATCCTTTGGATTTCACCACCCAGAGATACTACTTCTTAACCTACCTGTGATTCTTCATGTATAGCAATGAAAATAAATTTTATTTTCACCAAAGACTTTTTAGGGTTCCCCTGGTCTCTTCCCAGAGGAAACCCTATTACCAGTGCCTTGTGTTTTCTTTCACAGGTTGTCCACACAAACATCTTTATATGTGCTATTTTTGCATGAAAATGATAATTTTACCTTTTTTAATGCCTTGCCTTTTTACGTAATAATAAATCTTGAAACTAGACTTTGTATGACAGACCATAGTGGTGCTGTTGTTGTGGGACAAGAGGGCTTGCCTTAAGGTTACCTGTCTAACTAAGCAACCACACTGTTATTTGTTAGGTTGTATGTGCCTGATCAATAAATGGAAAAGGTTATGAACCATGTTCTTACTCACACTTTACATAACACTGAGAAAATACTGTCCATAAAAACAAAAGTTAACATTACTTTTACTTGTCATGTTTTGGGATAATTTGACATGTTTTGTACGGAACAATTCATTTCTCTGTCTAGTCCCTAAATTAGAAATGTTTTATTCTTCTATAATTTTATTATTATTATTATTTTTTAAAGATTTTATTTATTTATTTGACAGACAGAGATCACAAGTAGGCAGAGAGTCAAGCAGAGAGAGAGGAGGAAGCAGGCTCCCTACTGCAGAGAGAGCCCGATGCAAGGCTTGATCCCAGGACCCTGAGACCATGACCTGAGCCGAAGGCAGAGGCTTTAACCCACTGAGCCACCCAGGTGCCCCTAAATTAGAGATTTTTTAGTAGTTCCTTGTCATTTGCTATAAAAAAACAATGTTGTAATAAGCATCCTTGCAAACATAATGGTATGCAAACATATCAATATACTTGTACTCTTAAATTTTAGAAATTGAATTCCTGAGGTCAAAACACAGTGTACATAGATTCACCTTCAGGGAACCAAACCAGGTATGTAGGAGAACCTCTGTGAACTGAGAGCCCCTTTGAACTTTGGAAAGCACACTGGGAAATGAAATTTCCCCTCATATCTAGCTGAGATATAGCCAGGCCAGGCTGACTTTGCTCCTGAATATATATCATTTTCACCTGACAGATTTGGCTAATTAAGCTATTCTCACTGTGTGAGTCATTGAGTTCCAGTTGACCCACCCCAGAAATGGGACTATCAAACCAGAGAGTCACAAGGCTTCCATGCATCAGGGGTTCAGCTTTGCTCAAAGCCTAGTAGCAGAAAGCCATACCTGGTAGCTATACCAGAGAGGTGATAAGTCTGAAACCCCAGTGTCCCTCAGGATAGAGACTATCTCCCTTTGCCAGAAATCCCAACTGCCTGAAACTTGTCAGTGGAACTTTAGCTCAAAGGTGTCATTAGGGGTGTGTGTTCTATAAGTCTTTTTTTGTATATGGCTTCCATGATTGGGAGAATCCCCTTAGCACTTTTGGGGTGAAGAAGTACATTCAGATATAGAAGCAACAACAACAGTACATTGAATTGACCCAAATTTCTCAACCTCCAAAGCCCTATTAGCCTCTTTTTCCCACTGTGAACCCTGCACGAACTCCATTCACTGAAGCTGGGTCCCCACTCACCCCACAGGACTGGGTAAGATTGTGACTTGGGCAGTTGTATCCAGCAGAATTCCCCAGCATAAGGAATGAGACTGGTATGTATGACCTGTGGTCTCTTTTGATGGCAGGTAGACCTCTCTGAATATCAGTTGATATTAGTATAGAAAGGAAGAGAGTAATCAGAGGGTGTGGAGGGAGAAAGGGGATCCATGCCAGTAAACAAAGTATTGCATTCAATTTGAGCAGGTATTATGCACATTCTTGCTTAGAGTTCAATAAAAAGAACTTCTAATGATTTTGGTATGCCCAAAGCTCTGTGTCAAATAGCAAGGTTCTCAGTGCTGAGACCAGTTATTTTGCCTGTGGAACCTCTTTGGTTCATCAGTTGTAGCCTCATTACCTTTTAGCTGAGGCTATAGTCCTTGCTGTCCCATTGTCAAGGTAACATTAGCTCATATACATTAACTCATGTTGCTCACTCTCCTATGGAAGGACCCAGAGGAGAGTGAGGAATAACCAAGGCACCATTTGGGCACCTTGGTTCAATCCTACCTCTCACTGCTCTAAACATTTCTTAACGAGCAAGATAGTAGGGGCTTTACCACACAACCTCCCCCTCATCCAACATTTGCTGTCAGATCCTAGAGAATCTTGCCACATTCCCAGACCTGCCCTGCAGAAACCTGTCCTTTCTCTTCCAGAAGTCAGCATCCCATATTTGTCACCAAAACTGTTAAAGAATTATGCAGGGTCTGATATGTCCTCTTACTTGCAAGTTAACAAGTTTGAATTTGTATGGGGGGGGGGAGGCGCATAGGGGTAATACTCTTGTAGGAACAGAAGGTTGGGGCCTTGATGGAAGACACTAAGGGACACCTTGATAAGCATGATAAGCAACATGAATATTAACCTATTTTTGAGAGTTCCTTTTGCTCCCTAGTCCTAGGAGGTGACATAGATGGGCCCAGATGTAGCCTACATATACAGCAGTTTGCATTCCAGGAGAGGAACCCTTAGCATAAAGAATGTCAGTATTTATAATGAGCAGTAAGCATGTCTGTTCTTTAATCGAGAGGAAGGTACAACATTTATTATAGTAGACAGTAAGCATGTAATTTGTTCCAGGAGGAAACACTATATCATTCAAAGTTACTCATTATACAAACATCCTTAAAAAGGTAGTCCAGAAGAAAAAAGTCAGTGCCTCTGTTCCTAAGATGTTTCAAACTGTGAGACCCATGGAAATTTTTTTCCCAACACATTCCATGGTTTGGATGTACTTTAATGAATTCAACTTCCCACTCTCCATTCCACCCATTTGTAGCCATTCTTTTATTAAAAAGCAGTACCAGCTGCTATAATATTCCTATGTATTGTTTATTTCTATTGGATAATTTCCCAGGTGGAATGATTAGGTAGTAGATATATTTAATTTTAATATATTTTGCCCATTTTCTCAACCAAGAGGTTGTTAATATTAATATTTTGAGCAGGTGTGTCCAAGAGTGACTCACTCCCTAATATGGAAAAAAAAATGGTAAGTCTTTCCTAGAAAAGTAACTAAACACAGAAACTAGAGAATTTAATTAGAACTCTTAGTCCATTTGGGCTGCTATAACAAAAGCAGCTGATGACTTATAAATGAGAGGAATTTATTTTTCATGGTTCTGGAGACTGGGAAGTCCAAGGTCAAGGCACTGACTGATTCGGTATCTGGTGAGGACCTACTGCCTAGTTCCTAGACGGCCATCTTTACACTGTATCCTCACATGATGGAAAAAAGGTAAAGGAGTTCATGGTCTATTTTATTCATGTGGGCTTCATTTATCATGACCTAAGCACCTCCCAAATTCCTACCTCTAAATATCATCACATTGGGGATTAGGTTTGCACATGTGAATTTTGGAGGGATACAGACTTTCAATCTATAGCAAAATTTAATAATGAACCTTAAATATAATGGTTAGACAACTGATATAGCTGCTTTGAAAAGAACAAGCTCTCATATAACCATTATGTTTTATCAGGACAATGAAAAAAAGGCTAGGAAATATTTATAGGCTTGTTTTCATAAGTTCTGAAAGTCTATACTTAGCTTATATTTCATTATGAAATTTGAGTTTTTATCTAAAGTTCATTTAAAAAGGACAAAGTTTTTCTTCTTTATTAAGAGATTCTAAGGATTTTTCACTTATAATTACAAGTATATTTTTTAAAATAGTATAGTACATTTATTATTTCTTGTAAAACACTGTATTCAGTTGTTTTTAGTTATGTTTCTTATATGAAATTGAGGTTACCCACTAGACATAATAATTAACTCACTCTAAGACCTCACTGATTTACTCATAACTGCCTTGGTAGTGACCTGAACTTAGTAGCATCAAAAACACAGAATTTTTAAAAATAAAGAACTTAGTAGCATCAAAAACACAAAATTTTTTTAAAATTTTTAAAGTTTTATTTATTTAAAATAAAATAAAAAACTTAGTAGCATCAAAAACACAGAATTTTTGAGAGAGAGAGAGAGAGAGAGCACACATGTATGCATGCAGGGAGTGAGGAGGGGCAGAGGGAGAGAGAGAAACTCAAGCAGACTCCCCACTGACTGAGGAGCCCAATGCAGGGCTTAATCCCATGACTCTGAGATCATGACCTTGAGCAGAAGTCAAGAGGCAGAAGCTTAACCAACTGAGCCACCTAAGCACCTTCACATTAAGAATTTTTTTTTTAAGATTTTATTTATTTATTTGACAGAGAGAGATCACAAGCAGGCAGAGAGGCAGGCAGAGAGAGAGGAGGAAGCAGGCTCCCCGCTGAGCAGAGAGCCCGATGCGGGGCTCAATCCCAGGACCCTGAGATCATGACCTGAGCCGAAGGCAGCGGCTTAACCCACTGAGCCACCCAGGCGCCCCATACATTAAGAATTTTTGTTAAGCTTTCTACTACTATCTAATCTTTCTTAAAATAAATTTTGTTATTTAACATATTCAATTTTAATAAACAGTAACTATTCAAGTTTTTCTCCTTTAGAAAAATCTGTATCAGTAACAGGTATTCTCTCCTAAAATTCTTACTCAACTAATTGGGAAAAAACAGATTTTATTATTGTATTAATCCACTCTGACTTAAATTCAGGTCCTCAGAATTTTTATTTATTTATGTCAGTAAAATATTATCTCTGATCAAAGATTACAGCAAAATAGGACTGACTGGCATTGATGAGAGTCAATAGAATCAACAAACAATATAGGTCTCATGGACTGCAGAGAATTATGAGATGTAAGACATGTATAAAATATTTTAAAAATTGAGGGTAAAATATTTCTTAAACTGGCAGGGGGATTTTAACAAATTAAAACTTCAAAGAATAAAAATATAACCTTCACATTAAAATTTATGGGATGATCAGATTAACAAAGATGAAAAGCCAATAAGTAAATTGAATGTTTTATCATAAAAATACTGAGAAATGCAGCACAAAGACAAAAGGAAATGAAAATTACTTAAGGGAGGTAATGAGATAGGGAAAGTAGTCAGATCAGGTCATGATCCCGGAGTCCTGGGATTGAGTCCCGCTTTGGGCTCCCAGGTCCACAGGGAGTCTGCTTCTCCCTCTGCCCTTATCCCCTCTCATGCTCTCTCTTTCTCATTCTCTCTCTAAAATAAATAAATAAAATCTTAAAAAAAAAAAAAAAGAATAGAGATCATGGAGCAGAGCTAACTTTTGAAAAGGTAATGACAAAGGATTTTCCAGGAATGGTGGAAGATAAGAATTTATAGACAGAGGAAGTATAGTACATTCTAAATGGCATAAATAAAAATGAATCTATGACTAAAACTTCCATGAAACTTTTAAAACTTCACAGACAAGGAGAAGTTCATAAAAGCAACCTGAGAAAATAAACAGATTTTCTCAGAAACCAAAAATTGAACTAACAGTACATGCTTCTTTAATAGCAATAACAGAAGGCAGGACACAGTGAAATGACAAAATTGTCAACCTCAAATTATATAACCAGCCAAACTCTCTTCAGTAACAAGGGCAAAATAAAGACATATTTATATAAATAAGAACTGAGAGTTTCTCACCATCAGCAGAATTTCAGTAAGCCAACTTCTGAGGTATAGGTTCTTCAGCATAAAAGGAAATTACTTCAAGAGGAAGATCAAAGATGCATACAAGTAAAGAAATTGCAAAAATATATATGTACAAAACAGTTAAGCTACTGAATTGTTCAAGAAGAATAAAGAGGAGATACGGCTAAATAATATTTGTAGTGGAAAACAGAAGATAATTAGAGATTAAAAAGATAATAGCAGAATTCTGTGAACCTTTAAATGGAGGAAAATTTTAAATTCTTGGGGGAAAAGTTGCACAACAAAAGAATAATCTTATAATAAGAAGAATTTAATAATAAGATTAAGAATAATCTGATTGGCTTTAGGACATTCTACCCCAAAATATAGTGCATTGGCATATTAAATATTTTAAGTTGAAGGACCTTGAGAAAATGGCAGAAGTGGGACAGTCTCTCTGACCTTCCCCCTCTTCTCCCCACAATGGGTCATAAAACCCTCATGTGGAATGTGCCTTCCCTATACCCAGAGGAAAGAAGCATCCTTACCCCCAAAGATAAAGGAATGCCAGGAAGAATCCAAACATAGGATTTACTGTTTTCCCCAGTTTACTACAATTTCTTCAGATTCCTTAACCTATTACAGTTCTGCTACTGCCTACTCTTCATTAAACCTAGCATAAATGCACTCAACTCCGTTTTTTTTTTTTTTAATCTTCCTCGCTTTATGAAGGCTCCCATGTCACATAAAATCTATATTAAATAAATTTGTCTGCTTTTCTCCTGCTACTCTGTCTTGGTCAGTTAAATTTTCAGACTTAGCCAGGAACCCTAAGAGGGTCAAGGAAAATCTTTTCCTCTCCTCCAAATCTTACAATTTAAAATTGAACTGATATTTTTAAAAAATCTTTTACGAAGCCAGTAGCTTGCCCAGATAATTTTTTTAAGTTTTATTAAACCTTTTAAAATATCACTCCAGTCTTGTACAGATTCTTCCAGAAAATGTAAATAGAAGGAAAAGAACCCCATTTCATCATATAAGTCAAATATTATCTTAATAATAAAACCAGATATATTAGTTGTGTATTGTTGCTGTAACAAATTACAACAATAAGCTCTGTTGCTTAAAACAACACACATTATTTTCTCAGAGTCCTAGAGGTCAGAAGTCTGACCCAGATCTCACCAGAGTAAGATTAAGGTGTGAGCAAAGCTGTTTCTTTCTGGAGCTTAGAGTCTGCCTGTGTTTTCCACCTTGTGGCTTCTGCCATCTACAAAGACATCAGTGGTGGGCTGAGTTCTCACACTGTCTGCTTCTCCACAGCTGGGGAATATTCTCTGCTTTAAAGAACTGGAAGGACTAGATTGGGTCCACCTGAGCAATCAAAGCTAACCTTTTCTTCTCAAGATCTTTAATGTTTATCACATTTGCAAAGTTCCTTTTCCCAAGTAACATGGATGCCAGAGATTAAGATGTGGACATCATTTGATGGGTGGGGTCAATTTTTTGCCTACCACACCTAACAAGTAAATATGAGAAAGGAAAATTAGAGGTTATGAACATACATGCAAATATTTTTTTAAGATTTTATTTATTTACTTTTAGAGAGAGTGAGTGTGTGTGCATGTGTATGAGTGGGGGGAGGAACAACAGGAGAGGAAGAGAGAGAACCTGGAGCGGACTCTGCGCTAAGTGAAGAGCCCCACAGAGGGGCTTGATCCTGCAACCCTGAGACCATGACCTGAGTTGAAATCAAGAGTCCCACCCTCAACCAACTGAGCCACCCAGGTGCACTAATATGCAAGTATTTTAAACAATATTTTAGCAAAAGAATACTTTGGGAATCTTAATCCATGATGATATTATGATCAAAAAATTCAACATTGTTGAATAGCTCAGCAAAATCTATAAATGTAATTCAGTACGTTAAAAGAATAAGATATAGGGGCACCTAGGTAATACAGTAGGTTTGGAGCCTGACTCATGATTTAGCTCAGGTCATGGTCTCAGAGTCATGAGATTAAACCCCACCTTGGGCTCCACACTTGGCAGGGAGATGGCTTTCTCCTTTGGCCCCTCCCCCTGTTCACACTCCCATTCTCTCCCCCTCTTTCTAAAATAAATAAATAAATAAAATCTTTAAAAAAATAATAAAATAAAAAGACATATAATCATCTCAGTAGCTACAACAATTGCTAGAATTCAATTATTTATTATCTTAAAAACTCTTAGTAAACCAGAAATAGAAAAATTTCTATAATCTGATAAAAGAGGTCAACAGAAAACCTATATTAAACATCAGGCTTTGAGACAAAATATTCCTTTGAAGATGGAAGTCTAAGACAGTCAAGTAAGAAAAAAGGAAAAGTAAGTTCTAAAATTTGGGGGAAAGAAAGGAAAATCTTTATAATTTACAGATAAAAAAAGCCCCAAAGAATCAACAGAATTACTGAGACAATATGGCCAGGTACTTGGAGAAAATTAATATATAGAAACCTGTATGTAGTTGCAATAATGTGTTGAAAATGAAATTGTAAAATAGGTACCATTTTGTTATGTCAGCTTAGAGTACAAGATGCATAGAAATATATCCAATGAAAATGTATAAGGCCTTCATGAAGAAAACCTGTAAATGTTATTGAGAGACATTAAAGAAGATCTAAATAAATTAAAGCTTTGCCACCTTCAAAGAAGACTTCCTATTATACAGATATCCATATCCCCAGCTATTCTGCGAGTTACTATCTAGAGTAATCTTTTTACCTCTAGATCTTGAGCCAAGTATAATAATTTTCTAACATTGTTACTCATGTAAAAATACTTGAGGGGTGTATGGGTGACTCAGTCAGTTAAGTGTCTGCCTTTGGCTCAGGTCATATCCTAGGATCTTGGCATTGAGCCCTGCATCAGGTTTTGTGCTCAGCAGGGAGCCTCCCCAACTCTACCTGCTGCTCCCCTCACTTGTGCTCTCTCTCTCCCTCTCTCTCTGTCAAATAAATAAATAAAATCTTTTAAAATAAATAAATAATAAAAATACTTGAAACTTAAATGATCAGGGACAGAAGACATTTTAATTAAAAAAGGTTATAGTGATAAACTAGAATATTATACAGGAGTGAAAATAATGAAGCAAACATGTGCCAGGGTAAAAAGTGATAAAACATTATAAATATGATTCAATTTTGTAAGATTCAAAAGTAAGAAAACCTAAGGAATGTATTTTGGAAGACTTTTAAAAAATGAACAATAAATTCAAAATTCAGGAGAGTGATTACCTTTGGGCACAGGAAGATAGATATGAAAAAATAAATAAGTATACACAGGTAGTTCCAAAGCTGTTGGTAATACTCTAGTTTATAAATCTAGAAATTGATTAATTGGTGTTTATTTTATTATTGTGTTTCAGAACTTATATATATGTTACATATGTTATGTATATTAAGTACTATATAATAAAAATTTTTAAAGTTATGTGTTACAAATAAGAGGAACAATATTACTACAATAAAACAAAACACAACAACCATAATGTTCTCATCATCAATGATAACCTTGGTTAATATTTTGTTGTATTTCCCTGTAGTACACACACATGCACACACACAAATATTTCCTTTATTTTATTTTTTAAATAGTATTATATTATTTCGACTATTTTGCATTTTCTCTTTTTACAAACATTGTGAGCATTTCCTTTTTTTCTTAAATCGTACTTCAAGATAGAATTTCTAAAGTCTCCATTATCTTACTCACTGTGACTTATTTACCAAGCACACCAGTCTTGACATTGACATTGCATTCTTACATTTTTATGGTGTGATGAATATTCTTGCACCTAGTTCTTTGTAAATATAACCTTAATTATTTCCTTAGTGTATATTTTTGGAAATAAAACTGATGAATCAAAGTATACAGATTTCGGTGATCGAACTGATGGACTTTAGACTGCACCCATAGGTATGAGGCATAATTTTTCCTCTCTCACATACTGTAGTATTAAATTTTGTATTTAGCATTAGATTTAGTGCCATAGTATTAAAATAACACAACATAAATTTTGGGAGGCATAATGAACCTAGTCAATGGATAAATCAACATACCATTTTCCTATCTTGCTCTTTCCTTTCTGCCTTTCATTCATACACATAAAAACAAAAACAAAATTTAAAAAAACCCAACACTATAGATCACTAGGTATTGAAAGGAAACCAAAAGAACAAAGAAGGAAGCTGATACTCTAGGCAAAAGAAAGAAATTGTATCAAAGGAGAATTTAAAAGAATCATCCTCCAAGATTCCAGAGAATATTTTATCAATAAAACAAAAATATGTTGCTATGAAAGAAGAAAAGCCAGAGAACCAAAAACTTTATTGGAAGTTAAAACTATGCTTCCAAAAATAAAAATATTTTAAAACCATGATTGTGGAAATAAAATTATTCATAAAAAGATTGAATAAAATAATAGTCCTGGTTTAAGAACCTAGTCACATCAAGGAAAATCTCCCAGAATGAAAAGCAAAAACAGATGAAAATTGGATAGACATGAAAGTGTTTTGGGTATTAAGCTACTATACACATAAAAGGTAGCATTAGTAATGGGTAATAGAATATAATATACAATGGGAGAATTTTACATATTCAGACAAAATGGTCTGGGACAAACATATTCACCTAATAGATAAAGAAGTAAGGATATCCATGTGTGTGTATATGATTATTCAGTAGAGTTGTCTAATTTGACTAAGTCACTTTCTCTTTCAGAAGATACCTTCTATTATGGAATTACTTCTCAGCACTGTGGAAATTACATAGGTTCCTAGAAGTTACAAGATGCAATTTCATTCAGGCCAGAAACATGGGTAGCATGGAGTTTCATGCGTGGTCTGATACTTCTGTGACCGTAGGTAAGCCATGCTTGGGTGGGTATACACAAAAGAACAGTGGTGGTCATGAGAGAACATGGGTCAGTTTTACCAACTTCTTCAAGGGTTGACTGAAGTTCAGACTTTTAGAACAAGGATTCTGCATAGCTGTCATTTCATCTCAACTCAGTTTTCCTTTTTAGTGGCTTTACAGCCAGACAGCACAATTACATTTGTCTGTCAAGCTCTCCCTAATACACTTAGGTTTTCATTATTATGCAATCTGAGTGCACATGGATTTTTCATAAAGACATGTGCTTCCTACAAGATATTAATGTTCAACCTGATGGTCCTAAACTCCTAAAATAGGCCCCCAAACATACCTGAAACCCAATAGTAATTCCAGGAAGTCCACTAATACCCATGCTTTCAAACCACAGATACGTGCTATTCAGTGAGAAAACACCTTTAGCCTAGTTTCACTGCTTAGTAACAAAAAGTTAGGTTGGTGGCATACACCATTTCCAACAAAATGAGGAAACCTAAACCACTGACTAACGTTGTCAACTCCAGAAATTGGGATTAGGTTATGGAGAAAATAAAAATATTAAATGAAGTTACCCTGATAAATATTGACTTTCTGGCAAGTCTGGATCTCTTCATGCTAAATAAAAATATGAGGTTTCTTAGTGACACTTGACCTATGAAGTCATCTCCAATAATGTTATAATATATTGGACAAGAACTCCAAAACAAATGATTCCCCTAACTGAGCCAAATTATTACAACAGCCTTTGACTAATTCTCTCCATATTATGCTTTCTTTTTGCCAATTACCACTTACTTCCTCCATATGGTTTTCCTAGTTTATGGGAATTTCAGGCTGTTGGTATCATAAACTTAAAGAACAATGACCGCAGACAGAAAGTATAAACAAAATGTAATCATAAGCCAATATCTTATTTTGGGGAATAAAGTTGAAAAAGAACACAAAAGTACTGAAAAATGTACAAGAAACAAGAGATAAGTTTTCTTGGTTGGGTTAAGTTTATCAAATTATATTCTTTTTTTTTTTTAAAGATTTTATTTATTTATTTCACAGAGAGAGATCACAAATAGGCAGAGAGGCAGGCAGAGAGAGAGATAGAGGAGGAAGCAGGCTCTCCGCTGAGCGGAGAGCCGGATGCGGAACTCGATCCCAGGACCCTGAGATCATGACCTGAGCCGAAGGCAGAGGCTTAACCCACTGAGCCACCCAGGTGCCCCTCAAATTATATTCTGAGAATTCTATCTCCCAGCTCCTTTCTGATTTCTCATAAACAAAAGTCAGAAAAAGTTTCAGTTTTCATAGCATTTTCCTCTTTCTCCTCTCCTAAATTGGGCTTAATTCAATTTCTCATCATATTCTTCTAGAGGAAACGACCACTGTTAATAAAATAATTTTGTACTTTGCACAAATATATCTCCAAGTAAATAATATCATGAATAACATAAATTTTGATCATACAAATGAAAAGCAAAATGGTTCCACACAAGTTACCGTGTATGGAAGAAGGAATGTAAATATGGATGGTCCTTGTACTCAAAAAAACTTACCAAATATAAGGGCGAAAAGAGCTGTTCAAAAAAAGTAACGGAGTCATGGGTATAAACAAAGAGAAGTGGGAGTACTAACTGCATGCTGGGTTTAAAACTATGTTTTGACATTTGAACGCTAATTTTATGGCATAAGCTTATAAAAAATCCTATTCTACTGCCATGGTAGAATGGGCTTCCAGATCTGGGAGACAAGGTCACTTTTAAATAATCAGCCATGGTGTAATGATGTAGGTTATTTTTCTGGGTTGGATTTCAGGAAAGCCAGCTATGCATGAAGTCAAATTGTATAGATCTAGTTCCAGCCAACTGGATATAATACACAGCTCAAGAAAATGCCATTTACTCTATTTACATCAAAAAGTCTGACTTCGTTAATATTGACAAAACAACAGTTGCAATTTATGAAAGAAAAACAATCCACCACAAAAATTTTCTTTTGATATTATAGAGATAAAACGAAGTTCAGTTGACTGATTCAACTCACTTTTCAACTAACCGTGGTTTTATAGAAATATGATTCTGGCGTCATAACCCTCTTTTGTTTTCCCCAATTCAATTTTTGTTTCGTTTTATGGCCATGAGAATGTACTAAACTGGAGCCCCACTTATCAGGGTTTAACAGTCATTTCTTTGGGGATATTGAATGAGTCATTGGAATATCAATTGATAAGACGGGGACAAAAAGAATCTACAAATACAAAACAGTCACAAAACAGGCCTGCATTCTTTCCTATCCTGCCACTCAGCACGCTGCATATCCTTGGGCAAGTCACTTCAACATATCAAAGGGGAGCCCTGGTATAGATAAGATTGCCAGCACCTGCTCCCTGTGGCTACATTACAAAGAGATTATCTTACCATAGTGTGGTTAAGGTTAATTTTGTTTTGTTGTATTTTGTTTTAATCAGGAAGGCAGAAAAACCTGTGTCACCGATTTGGTTCTGCCTCGTGGTCACCATCTAACATTCTGCGCATTTCGCTCCCTCTTTGGGCTTCAGTCTTCTTATTTGCAAAATAGAAGTTGGATTAAATGATCTCTCAGGTTCTTTCTAGCTCAACATTCTATCATTGTGGGGGGAAAAAAAGTGCCTCTGGGCTTCTAATTTGAATGCCAGCTTTCGGCCTGATGCGAATTAAACTGTCTGGGTTATAAACCAACTAACTACAAAACAAGGTTTATAATGGAAACAACAAGTGACCCTTGGCTGCGACAAAGCTAACAGTTCCCGCTATAATATTGAGTTACCGCTCAAATCCCTGGGCAGCAACTGGGGTGTTATGTAACAGTGACTGTTGCAGGATTACCCAATCCTTTCACCTAACCCTAATTGTACAGTCTGCTTGTGGCTCCTGTAATACCTGGTTCTCTTCAGTGACAAGCTCCAGGATAGATGTGGCTGCCACCACTAAACCCAACTCTTGCTGGTTTAAAATAATACAATTATATGCAACTTGCAAGTACTGTCCTTTTTAGAGTACATTATTTCTGCTTTCCCTTCTGCCTCTTTTCTAACTGGCAAAGACTTCTTGCCCAAAATGACCTAGCACTAGGAAAAATTCTAACAAATAATAAAATGCTCAGTACAGGTAGAGTACATACTGTCCTCTGACTTAAGGCACAGACCAAGGAACGAGTCCAGCTGGAACGAGCTAGAGGAAAGGCAGAGAAAGATGATTTATGTTAACTACCACAAATCTTAAATGGAATGGACTTGACTCTTTTTTGCCTTTGCCTTTAGCCTGTATTCCCTTTATTATATGCAAATGCTTTAATTTTCAGGGAAAAAATTGTGGCAAATTTAGAAGAAAAAGAACATTTTGTTTAATTGAAGTGTAATTGACATTATTTTTATCACACAAAATAGAAATGGGTATCGAAGTAAATATCAAGTCTGACACTTAAGATGAAACAATAGATTTATTACAAGATGGGCATATCATCTAAAATTTAGTGATTAGAAACAATGTAAACATATGTTCCTCAAAATAGAAGAATTAATAACATGTCTCTCAAAATATATTAATTTTTTTCTGCTTATGAAATTTTTACATTCCTATTTTTTGAAAACACAGGTAAGCATAAAAAACAGAATCAAAACAAACAACTTATCAAATAATCTTCTACACTCTTTCAGTGCATTATTATATTAACATAATAAAGAAATTACACTTATAAAATTTGCATGCCATTTATCAATCACTGTCATATAAACATTGATATTATTTAAATTTTGTGAATGATATAAATGGGTATGTATTTTATTAGTTATAATATACTCATCCATTATGATTGAATTCTAGATTGTGTCCAATTTTTCTATGAATTTTTTATGAATGATGATACAATAAACATACTTTTGCAAACATTTTTCCAGAATTTCTGATTATTTTATTTCTTAAGCTACACACCTTAAGTTATTTATACAGACTACCATCTAAATCTAAAAGCTATAACCAAAATTTTAAAAATGATTTTCCATCCACTAAAGGGAAATCCTAATGCCAAATAAATGTATACTATAAAGAAAGAAACTATAGAAGATAGAAATAAAAATTCTGTATATGATGCAAAGTGTGTATATACCTGAGTACTTTATATTTCAAAACAATAGGGGGCCTGGGTGGCTCAGTGGGTTAAAGCCTCTGTCTTCAGCTCAGGTCCTGATCCCTGTGTCCTGGGATCAAGCCCTACATGGGGCTCTCTGCTCAGCGGGAAACCTGCTTCTCTCTCTCTCTCTCTCTCTGCCTGCCTCTCTGCCTACTTGTGATCTCTGTCTGTCAAATAAATAAATAAAATCTTTAAAAAAAATTTTTCAAAACAATATTGTAAATATGGTAAATTCTCAAGACTGTCCAGAAGGAAGAAATTTATTTAATTACATTAATTACATTAAATAAAAATATTAGTTATAAAACCAGGCTTAGGAATGACAATCATTAGAGACTTGGTTATGGATAGATTTTTAAATATCATGATACAAAATAAAAATTACTGGTAAGATGAGAACTATCAAAATTACATAAGTACACGCATTCGCAAATCATCTTGTTGTCAGATAGATAGATATAGATGTAATGCATATCTATCTACTTATGTCTATATCTCCTTACCTATGTATCTAGCCACACAAACACAATGGAAGAGAGGCTTCTTTTTCCATCTGAAGCTACTCCTTCACTCACTGGGTGCCAACATTCCCAACTTCCTTCAGGGAATTTAATCTATTCATTGCCTACCTCCTCTCCCGTATCTAAAGTTCCTTACTCTCAACTGGATTTTTTTCTATTAGTATTTTAAAAGTATACAAGCCTCTTCCATTTTTAATATCTTTCCAATTTCCACTTTCTCCCCTAGTTATTACTCTACTTCTTTCCTCCCTTTGACAGCCAAATAGTTTTTTGAAGAAATATTTGTACATACTGACTCTCTTTGTCATTGTCTTATCACATCTTGAGTCACTGTAAAAGAGATCCTATTTTTATCATTCAACGGCCTTTGTCAATCCCTTAATTATCCTATTACATCTCCTCTCTGGCCAGTCTTTTTCTGTCTCTTTGGGTTTTCCTTCTTTGCCTTCTTGTGTTAAGGCTGTTCCTCAGGTTTTGCCTTTTAAGTCATGTCACAGTTTATGACCTCCTGTCTTTGAATTCTGAATACTATATTGTTAATTAAGCAACACCATCAACTTTGTAAATACATATTAAAAAAACTTCTTCACATCAGTAGCCACTCAATTTTTATTCACAATTATACATTCCCTTAGGTGCCATAGTTTTTACTTCTTCTTAAGCCTGCTGCTGGAGCTAGAAAAATCCCCATTTAAATACATTTTGAAAATCCTAGAATTTTAGAAATAAAATAGCAAGTTTGCAAAGTGAAAGAAAAAGTTATTTTAGATGAGCATGTCTATCTATTTGCTAGGGGAAAGCAAACAAACAGTTTTCCAAAATGTATTTCTACCGTAAGTAGAGATGTAGGATGACCTTGAGAGGCTGGAGACCCACCAGATGGCCCCATTCTTGTCAGAGGTGCCTGAGACTGCCACTGGAGAAGAGGAGCTTCTTTGTATGCTTAAGACTTGACTCAGTAACTGCCATGTGCTGCCCACCTATGGCACAGTGAAGTGCTTATGGAAAAGAAGATTCCAAGCTGACAGCTGAGACTCCCTCTCTCAAAGCAGCTCCTGAGAAAACTGGATTGTGTTTAATCAGATGCATATAGGACTAATGCCCTGTCTATTCTTCACGTATCCTAAGATATTGTCCTTTCGTTCTTTCAAAGAATTTATATATCTAGGAAGATTAAAATCAACTTGGTAAGATACTGCCTGTCTTCTAGTAATGAGCTTGATCAATGCAATTGTCTGATGACACATTTAGGCTTTTTAATTGAATTTTGTACTGATGTGGCTTGAAAAGGGCTTACTTCATGTGAGTGGGTTTTGGACTCTCATTTTAGTGCATTACACGGTAATGGTGTTGGGTTGGCGGCTCTGGGAATGCAGGAGGAACAATAGAAATGACCCTGGCCACCATCTTCCAGCCCCTCCCCCGCCCCGCGCGGCGAGCCCCCAGCCTTGCCTCCCCCCCGCCGCCCCCACTTTCCTTAACCCTTGACTCTCCTGCCAAAAGGATGTATGCTCAGGTCACGGGTCTCCATAGGTAACCCGATACCTATGCAGGAAACAGGAGTATCAGGACTCCCCCCCAATACCCTCCAATCATCAAATATGTTACCATGTATGGATGTGAACCCATGCCCTGCCTTGGCCGGGTAAAAGACCCTACCGACTCCCTCCCAGCGCGACTTCCTCGACTCCCACTTCCGGAGTCGCAGAACCTTGCCGGAGAGAGTGCCAACCTCCTCCCCGTGTGACTTTCCTGGCTTCCCTTTTCCTGAGCCCTGAAACTTCGCGGGAGAGTGCCTTTAATAAATCTTGCCTTGTGCATACCTTGCCTGGTGGTGTGTTTACCTCGCCTGCAAAACTTTACAATGAGAAACAGAAGAACTGGTATCTGCTGGCAAATTCTTAAGTAAGGGAGCTACTCAGTGGTAAAACCAACCAGATCACCTCTGAATGCATGATTCTGAACCTCTAGATGCCTACTGTTTTGTTGTGTATATTTTAATTTAATTCAACTTTTTGTGGGTTCATTAAAATTCTCCTCAAAAGTAACAGCGAGAAAACCACTACAATGTACATAAAAAAAAGGTGTGTTTTAGGCCAAAATGAAATTGTTTCTTGAACTTGTAAAATAAAAACTAGACAAACTACATCTAAGGATAAAATTCTGAGTGGGAGACAGAGCCCAAACACTAAACATTCTGCCAACAGACGTACAATTGGTAAAATTATGCTCTTGTTTGGCACTGATCAGACATTCCCAAAAGTTGTACGGACACATAGTAGAAATCAGACATAAAACAGCCTTAGCCATTGGGTAAATTTTATTACTTATCCAAGTAAAAAAAGCATTTTTAGGGCATGACAGACTGAAATGTAAGGTCATACAGTACAAACTGTACACTAATAAACTTTTGTCTTGTGTGTGGGTTGGAAGCATGAATTTTCATGACTACACCAAGTTATAATTACATTCTTGGATTTTGGATTTTTTCCTTTTTTACTAGTTCAAGGATAACCTCCTATTTTGTAAATTTAATCTTAAAATATGGATTATAGAGGAAAAAATGGAAATGCTAATAATATTGCAATAAAAGAATCTGAATAAATCTTTGACAAACAGAAGGCCATCTTCCAAATGATTAATCAGAAGTCTATTTTAATTTGGAACAGATTTCTGCCTAAGACAGTAGAGGAAAAAAGAAAAAAAACAACAACCACACCAAAAAGCACACAGACGATGATAATTATATACAGCACTACTTAGGTCTATGTTTTGTGTAGGATAAGCCATTTGACATAGGAAATGACAATGCTTATTAAGCCAGCCAAAATACTAAGGAAAGCACCATAGCCAAAGCCAAGATGCCACCAGTTATAAAACCCTTCCTTCCTATATATCAGGTAATATCACTTGGGATAATGTAATGTGGACACGATCTTCATTCAAATAACAAATAATCCCACTGTAATTCAGTTGTAATAACCTTGTTTCAAGATAATAAGAGATGGGAAAAATCAAATCCCTGATATCTCCTGAGCACAAATACCCTTAAAAATCTTTGGGTAGGTTTCTACAGGTGTCTCATCTATAGCATCAAGCTTAGCTTCTTGAGGAACAATGATTTAGTTTGTTTTACCTTCAGCACAGAGCATAATATCTTTCATATTGAATTTCTATACATATTGAATTTCAAAACAAAATGTTATTTCATTAATTTGCTAAGAATTTTGGAAGTTTGGGTAAAGTAGCTCTCAGAATGACTCTAGAAGAATTTTGAGAAACTTGTTTAATAGAGCATTATTTATGGTCTCAGATTGAAAGGATTATATAATCAAGGCATGACTGGGACACAAAAGAAATGAAATAGACTAAAGCTATGAATAATCAAAGAAATAAATAAATGGAGAAATATTTCATATTCACCAATAGGAAGACTCAATATTGTCAAGATGTTAAGTCTTCCCAACTTAGTTACAGATTCAAGGCAATCCCAACAAAAACCCCAGAAGATTATTTTATGAATATCAACAAATTGATTCTAAAGTTTATATGGAGAAACAAAAGACCGAGAACAGCCAACATAGTACTGAAGGAGGACAAAGGTGGACAACTGACACTACCTGACTTCAAGATTTACTATAAAGCTACAGTAATCGAGACAATGTTGCATTGGAGAAAGAATAGACAGATCAGCGTAATACAATAGAGATCCAGAAATAGACATAAATAGATATATACAACTGATCTCTGACAAAGAAACAAAGACTATACAATGGAGCAAAGATGGTCTTTTCAAAAAATGGTGCTGGAACAACTGGATATCCATACTCACTGCCCCCCCCAAAAAAGAATCTAGACACAGACCTTAAACCCTTCACAAAAACTAACTCAAAATGAATCATAGACATAAATGTAAAATGCAAAACTATGAACACCTAGAAGATAACAGAGGAGAAAACCTAGATGACCTTGGATGTGGCAATGACTTTTTAGTTACAACAGCAAAGTCATGATCCATGAAAAAAATAATTGATAAACTAGATTTCATTAAAATTAAGAATTTCTGGATAAGACAATGTCAAGAGAATGAGAGATAAAGCACAGACTGGGAGAATATATGTGTGAAAGTCTCATCTGATAAAGGACTGTTATCCAAAGTATACAAAGAGCTCCTGAAACACAATAGTAAAAACACATAAGAACCTGCTTTAAAAATGGACCAAAGACCTTAACAGACACCTCATCAAAGGAGATACATAGATGACAAATAAGTGTAGGAAAAGATGTTCTGCATCATATGTTATCATTAACTGCAAATTAAAATAGAAGTGAGATAACCACCACACATCCAGTAGAATAGCCAAAGTCCAGAACACTAACAACACCACATGCTGGAGAGGAAAAAGAGCGACGGGAACTCTCATTCATTACTGTGGGAATGCAAAATGGTACAGCCACTTCAGGAGACAGTTTTATAAAAATAAAAACAAGATAACCGTACTGTTACCATATAATCCAGCAATTGCACTCCTTAGTATTTCCCCAAAGTGTTGAAAACTAACGTCAAAAAGCCAAAACAAAACAAACAGCAACAACAAAAAACCCAAAACAAAAAACCAAAAAACTTGTATACGGGTGTTTCATAGAAGCTTCATTTGTAATTGATAACTTGGAATGAACCAAGATATACTTCAGAAGGTAAATGGATAAATTGGGGTACATCCCAACAGTAAAATATTATTCAGCTCTTCATGCTATCAAGCCATGAAAAGACATGGAGGAAAGTTAAAATGCATATTACTAAGTGAAAAAAATCAAGCTGAAGAGGGTACATGCTGTATAATTCCAACTATATGACCTTGGGGTAATAGCAAAACTGAAGAGACAATAAAAGATCAGTGGTCATCAAGGTTTGGCTACTGGTTGGGGTGGCAGAGGGAGAATGGATAGTCAGAGTACAGAGTACAGAAGATTTTTAGGAGAGTGAAAATACTTTGTATGACATCATAATGATGGATAGATGTCATTAGACATTTACTCAAACCCATGGAAGGTATAACACCAAGGAAAAAACCCCTAAAGTTAACTATAGACTTTAGGTGATTATGATATATAGCTTCATCACTTGTAACAAATTACCATTCCAGTGGGGGATTTTTGGATGGAGGCAGGATGTATATGGAAAATCTCTGTACCATCCTCTCAATTTTGCTGTGAACCTAAAACTGCTCTAAAAAAATAAAATCTTAAAAAAAGAAAAAAAGATACCTAGACCGTTGTGATGTGTGGCTTTGCCCAAGTCCATTAACCTGTCTGAGCCATAGTTCTTCATCAATATAAAAACTGCTCCAACTCTAAAAATCCAAGATTCTTGAGATCAGTGATCTCAGCTGGAGATGACCATATGCCAGCACCATTTACGAACATCCTTTTATTGTTGCAAGTCAATTAGAAGGAGCCCCTAGGATTTATTATTTTTATGTACAGTCAAGTTCATTCTCAGTAAGCACCCACATCATTCTGTTTGTCTCTCAAGCAGATAAATGGTTAATATCCTAGAAAATTATATTGTCCCTACCCTTGTCCCATTTCCCAAAATCTTAACTTTCTCAATTCTCCAAATTAGTCTTGTTAAGTAAATTTTTTTCTGATAAGGTGAGGATATCTAGCAAACAAAGTAAATTTAAATATTTGAAGTCAAACTAGTTACTTTAGTACATTATAAACAAAACCAGCAACGGCTTCATTATCGCCCTGTTAACCTTAAATAATCTTTATAAAATTCTCATTTCGTGGATGGATCTTTGGTATAACATGCTATTTCAGCTATTTAAGAAGTCAGAACTTTAAAGTATGTTAGTTTTCCCTACTGGAAAATACGGATTTAAAAAAAAAAAATTAGGTTTAGTTTCTCATTTTCATGGAAAGAGTAAAAATTAACAAATACCAATAGGTTTAAAATAAAATATCCAGGTCTCCTGGGTGGCTCAGTGGGTTAAGCCTCTGCTTCGGCTCAAGTCATGATCTCAGGGTCCTGGAATGGAGCCCTGCATTGGGCTCTCCGCTAAGGGGGAGCCTGCTTCCCTCACTCTCTCTGCTTGCCTCTCTGCCTACTTGTGATCTCTCTTTCTCTGTCAAATAAACAAGTAAAATCTTAAAAAAAAAAAAAAAAGTACCACACAATATCCTTGAACAATCCAGTTTCCCATAACTTGCGGATGCTGCACCCATGACCTCTTCAGGACCTCATCAGTAAGCAAAGTTACTGAATTTACTTCAGACCTGTGCTTGCATCCTGGTATCTTCAGGGCAGCATTACAACAGAGGTCAGGGATCTGCTATCAGGGAAGTCACCACAGTCAGCTGGCAGTACAGTCTGAGTAGAGGAACAATCAGGGAGGTTCCAGGCTTGTTTATGTTAAAAGCTCTTGCTGCTAGACAGCAAAACGAACTCCTTTAGAATTTGTTCCCATAATAGTCCCCAAGGTAATGACGCACAGCTGTGGAGAGGAAATAGGCTTTTTAATTTGTTAACCATGCCCAGAAAAGAAGAAAACAAAATGCTCAAAAGAGACTATAAAGAGTTCTTTTAAAAGTCTTCTCCAAAACAGCTAACAAACAACAAAAAAAAAGGCAGTACAAACTTTTCCCCCTAATCACAGAGTATGTATACATGGTTTGTTTGTTCCTTAATATGCATCCAAACTTTGATTTGAATCTAAAGAAATCATTTTTTCTGACTTCTCAAGGTAACCTTCCTTTAATGATCACATTGTCCAAAGACACTGCTACCATAAGACCCCTGAATCCTTACTGCTGAAAGATCGCATTTGGAAAAATTCCGAAAGTCAGGGAAAACAGACCTAAGCTTTTATCCAGAAGATTGAGGTTAAGATAAGAATGTGATTTCCTTAAGACAAAAGTCCCCAGGTTTTTAGAGCAGGAAGTGAAATACTTTTAAAGTATTTCACTTCCTGCTTTTCTTCACTTCCTTCCTTTTCTTTTAAAGAATTGCTTCCAGATTCTTGTTTTTAATGAATTTACTTTAGTTATAATGAAATACTTCAAATATACAGAAGGTAAGATTGCACCATAGCAAGTGTCTGAAACCAAGACCTAGCTATGAAGCTCCATCAAGTTCTAACAGTTAACCATACTTGCTTCAACTTTAATTTTTTGTTGTTGTTAAGAAACAGCTCATTACAAATGTGACTGACGTCCCCTCACCACCTTTTTCACATCTTATGGCATTTCCTTCCTCAATCTCTGCCTTCCCAGAGACCCAACCTAAATTTGGGTCTCATTCTCCTGCATGTTTGCCCTATTATAACACAATGTCCAGAGTTGTTTGTCATGTTTTAAGATTTTATGTAAATTGTATCATATGCATCCTTCAGTAATGTCCTTTCTTCAGTTACTATTGTCTTTGAAACTTACTCAAGTTGATATGGGCGGCTGTGGACTATTTCCCTAGTGTCCCATATCTATTTTCAAGATTTTTCTACAATTTATCTGCCCGATCTTTTTCATTTTGTTGCCATTACTCATGACACAGTGAACATTTTCATACATGTCTCTTTGAGCACATATGCCACAGGTTCTCTAGATTTCAACTCTATTTGATGTCAAATTTCAAAATAGATAAAACAATTTACACTTCTAGCAGGCTCCAAACCTTAGCAACACCAGATATTGCCAACAATAGACACAATTTTTGTTAATCTGAAGTGTGGCTGTCAAGTGTGAATTTCTTTTTTTACTAGCCTCTTTACCATGTTCATGAGATTTCAGTTTCTATTCCAATCCATTGCTTGGTTTTGCTAAATGTATAGGAGTTATTTATTACTTTTACATAGTTATTCTCTGTTGGATATTGGTGTTATAAATATCCACTCCAAAATGCAGATTTTTCAAAATCTTGATTTTGAATCAAAATCTTGATTTTCAATACCTTTATTAAGAAATATCAAAAGTTCATTACAGTTCCATACACAGTTTTACAAAGTTCAAGGGGAGGGAAAAGGAGGGATGCCATCATATGCATGTTTGAACGTTATGGCAGCTTGCCAAAAAGGTAACCCTACAACTTCTGGTTTAACAGTGGACCCCAGCCAGGCCTTTTCCCATTTCTACTAGGCCACAACATAATACCTTAAGCTACTTGAAAGAGTTTTAAGGTGTTATAAATACTTCTTAAATATTTGCCCTTTTATTGTCATGATTGTTCCCTGAAGAAGCTGAGCTGTTTATACGAGCACAACACCTGAGTCCCACTTACCGCTGTGTGTCTTATATTATCACCAAGCCTGCCTTGGGGGCTGGACAACTTGTTCATCAGTATGGCTTTCTTTCTTTCTTTCTTTCTTTTTTTCTGGCCAAAAAGATGTTTTTAAAATCAATATACTCCAGTTTATCCACAGTGAACTTCTTCCGCATCCTAAGGTCATAAAAATAGTCTCTTAAATTTTCTCTTAGCAATATTAAGTTGATCATATAATGTTTCTTTTTCAACCTACTAAGATAGGTCCTTAATAAATGTTATATTTAATTTCTTAGTACTTCACTTAAATTTTCACCTCCAACTTCACAATGAAGTTTCGTCTATGTAGTTGACTTTTCTTGTACTATTTTTGTTTGGCTTCAGTATTAATATATATTATATATATTAATATAACAGAACCAGTTAGCAATTTTGGCAATTTTCGTTCCTTTTACAGTTGACACATAGCAGAGGTTCTGCATCCTTTGACCGTTTCATAAAACTCACATCTAGAATTTTCCAGTCCTTATTTGGAGAGAAAGGTCAGAGTCCCATAAAATGCTGAAATAATTGTTTTAATTGTGCCAAGAGTTAGTTATTTTCTTTTTTTTTTCTGTTTCTTTTAACACAATTATTGCCAATTCTTTTATAAAATATGCATTTTATCTCATTTAAATGTATGGAACAAAAATTGTTACTGGCATTCACAAATGATGTCTACAATTGCATTAGATCTATATTTATGTCCTGTTACTATTTAATTTGTTATTTACTTATGTCTTTTTTTATTATATCAATCATGTAAAATATTTGCCATATTATTAGTCATTTTAAAAGCCATATTTTAGTTGCTGATCCTTTTATTATCTCTCTGTTGTCATTTCATGTATTTCTGATTTTCCATACCTAAGATCCTCTCTTCTTTTTGTAGGTTTTTCCCTAGCTTCTTGAATAAAAAGCTCATCAATTTTCAAAACAGTCTTATTTTCTAATAAATGCATTTAGGAGTCGAACTTCTCTCACTCTGTGAACATTTTATGCTTTAATCTTGCTTTATTAGGTGATACATGCTTTTTTCTGTTTCTTTTTCCGGGGTTAAGGATAGTCTCATTAGAGGGACAACCAAGAATGGTAAAATTTAAAAACTACATATATTTACCATTCTGATGAATCATTAATAGTTATACTCAAAGGGTTAAGAAAGTTACCATTTATTCCCTGTCTTATGAAAAATTGATATACAAAAACTTTTACATATAAGAGAAAGAACTTGAGAATGATCCACATGAAATGATAAAATGTTTGCTTTAATGATAATGTCCTGTTATGCTTCTCCAATGTCATATATATCTGTTGATAATTAATCATTTGAATGGGATGATAGGGCAGAGAGAAAAAACAAACAAATAAACAACAACCTAGAACTAGAATCCATTACCAGTTGAAAATAATCAGGCACTGTCGGGGCACCTGGGTGGCTCAGTGGGTTAAGCCACTGCCTTCGGCTCAGTCATGATCTCAGAGTCCTGGGATCGAGCCCCGCATCGGGCGGGGAGCCTGCTTCCCCCTCTCTCTCTGCCTGCCTCTCTGCCTACTTGTGATCTCTGTCTGTCAAATAAATAAAAAAAAAAAAAGAAAAAGAAAAGAAAAGAATCAGGCACTGTCTTTGGGCATGTACAATCAAAAAATGAAAAAAACAAAACAAAACAAAATATGGCTCCTAACGATAAGGACTGGGCTTTCTAGTTCAGCTAAAACAATCTTTAAATCATGATTTATATAAATGAGGATAAAATCCCCTTCAGAAAATAATATATTCAAACATAACTCTTTGGGTTATATCTATGTGAAAGAGGCCTTCAGAAATAGAAAATGGAAGTGTGAAAAAGATATTTGTATTAAAAATGTCAGAAATAGCATATATTTAATCTTTTAAAAACTCATTTAAAAACATTACAAAAAACATAATACAGAGAACTTTAATCTGGACTTTTTTCTTTTCTTTTCTTTTGCTGTCAATAGAAATGTAATCATTTAGTGCTCTTGAACTTCAAATTACTTTAATCCCTTTTATTTACAGGTTTTTATCATACTTTCCATAACTTGTGGACCCATGTTTCAGCTTATATCCTCACAGTAGCCTTACAAGGAAGAAATACTAACAGAAATCTACAACCTAGCTTTCAATGTGGTGCAATGGAAAGAATACTTTTGAAATTTGTCACACTTTTGACTTCTGCCTCTGTCATTTACTTGTTACATTTACATTGCCATTTATAAATTTTGCTATGTGATGTCCACATAAGGAATTTTGGTGTCACTGGTAGTTTATCTACCTAGCTAGTTAGCTAGCTAGCTCACTCTACCTACCTATTATCCAAAGTTCATAAAAAAGCAGGAGTGAAATCAACAAATCACTTAATAGAAATTAGTAAAAATGTATTGTGCACACACCAAAAAGACAGTTTGTAAACCAGAAGCATGCAAAGTAAAACACGGATTGAAGCATGGAAGTATATTGTTACAAAGCAGCTTACAGAGTAGGAAGGCAGTGTTTAATTTTTACAGTGGTTGGTTACAATATTAGAATTTTCTTAAATGAAAGGGAATTTTTTAGTGGTGACCTCATATCAATTTTAGGTAACTATTTAAGTTTTGTTTATGATTTTCAGAGGCATAACCAAGAAGTAACCCAGGTCAAGTTAACTTCACTTGTCTTGTAACAGAAACTGACTTAAGCTTTGCTTGTATGACTAATTGGTTTTATCTTCTCAGGGAATTCTCATTTGTGTTTGATTTTAACACTGTCTATTATCTATTTGGTGTCCTTTTTTTTTTTTTTTTTTTTTTTTAAGTAGTCTCCATGGCCAGCATGGTGCCCAGTGCAGGGCTTGAACTCATGACCATGAGATCAAGAGCTGAGCTGAGATCAAGAGTTGGATGCTTTACTGACTGAGCACCCAGAATTTGGTATCCCTTTCAACCCACAGTTTCATTAATTCTTTGTATGTTGTAACCTATCACTCCTCTGTAACTTCTATAAGATTATTGTCACAACTTTCAGATCTACCTTTTATGTTATTTAACTTTTCTTAAGAAATGAAACAAGTTTCATTTTCCTTATCTTTTGTGGTATGTTCTATAAGAATTCCTTGGCTTGATCTTTCATCATGTTAATTTTTCTGTTCAGCTTTTTTAAGACAATGATTTGCAGTCCCTTATCATGGAAAAGTTCAAACATATTACAATAGAAAAAAATATTATAATTAAATCTATGCACCTGTCATTAACTTATTTTTAATAATTATTAATATGTGACCAGTTTTATTTCATCTACCAGTCCTGCCTCAAATTTTAACCTTTATGGTCACATTTTTAATTTTCATGATCTGTTTAATTATTTCTTTTATGTGCTCCATGTTTACTTGTAGAATTCTCAGTTTTCAGGTATAATTTTTTGGTTACTCAAATCTGTATGCTCCATTTCACTCTATTCTTAAATGTTCACTGGTTCTTGATTATGCTCTTAATGAAGATTGAGATTTCTGATTGGACTATCTGTTGTGTGTGTTTGCACAACCCAAGGAAGGATTACCAGTTGTGATGAACTGTTAGTATTTGTGCAGCAGACTGTTTGCCCAAAGACAGCCTGAAAGAGACAGGTGTCACTGCACTGAATACTTCAGCAGCTAGTCTTCTGCGTGTGAGGACTTCCCTAGGTCTTGCCAACCACTTGGAGTTCTGCCTCATTTCTCTAACCCAAGCTACCATCTACTGGTGCCTCCAGGATGCAGAACATTCTGCCTAGCAAAGAAGTCATGTACTAGGAGTTTGACTTCCTAGATATTCCTGCTACTGGACCAACCTAAGAGTTACTACCCCTGCTTTGGTCTTCTCCCCATCCACCCCTTCTAGCTCTGCTCCCAAGATCTACCCAATGTAGCCTTATGCCTGTTTGCTTTCCATCTCTCAGTTATTCCCTATAGTTTCTGGTCAGTGAGAGGTTTTTCTTTGTTTTTGTAGTATAGTTATGAATTTAAAAAATTTTTTTTTGCAGGTACCATATGACAGCCACAAGCTACCCAGATTGAATCTTGACTTTGCTATTTCCTATGTGGCCTTGAGTAAGTTTATTAACCTCTCTGTGCCTCAGTTTCCTCAACTGTAAGATGGAGATCAGAATGATTCATGAGGCTGTTCTGAGGATGAAATGCTCAGAACAGGGGTACCTGAGCATCTAAAATGCTCAGAACAGGGGAATCTGGGTGGCACACTCATCCAACTCGGTTTCAGCTGAGGTTATGATTTCAGGCTTGTGAGATCAAGCCCCACTCAGTGTGTAATTTGCTTGGGACTCTCTCTCCCTTTCCCTCTGCCCCTGCCTTCCATTCTCTCTGTCTCTGTTCTCTAAAATAAATAAATAAATAAATTTATTAATTAATCTTTAAATAAATAAACAAAATGCTCAGAACAATGTTTCATTCAGAGTTTAGCATGATTCTAAAATACAAAGCCAATTTTAACAAACTTGCCAGACAAGACAGATCTGTGTTCAGAAACACAATCTCTCCAAGCAAAACCTGAAAATAATTCTAGACAAGCAGAGATTTTGAAGAAGGCTATTAAACATAGGGAGCAACTCTGATTGGCTCCCAGCTTTAAGCACATCTGCTTTTTTTTTTTTTTAATTATTTATTTATTTATTTGACAAAGAGAGAGAGAGAGAGAGATCACAAGCAGGCAGAGAGAGAAAGAAGGGGAAGCAGGCTCCCCACCAAGCAGAGAGCCTGATGTGAGACTCAATCCCAGGACCCTGAGATCATGACCTGAGCCGAAGGCATCAGCTTAACCCACTGAGCCACCCAGGCGCCCTAAGCACATCTGCTTTAATGTGGGTGGTATTCTGATATATTCCAGGTTAAGATTAATTTGTTTTAATCTTGTGATTTTAATATAACTTCAAATGACCACGTTTCTCAAAGTGTATGATTTTAAGCAAGAGCGTTTCAAGTGTTATTTCCTTGATGCTGCTATGATTCAAAGAACAAGGTTTTTGATACTTCATCATTAAGACTCACCAGCTGGAATGCTCTAGAGTTGAAGAACAGTAAGTGCTCAGTAAGGGTTACTTGTCTTGTTATTATTGTCATTGTTACTACTCGGAGTAGATATTGTTATATATGTTCATTAGGTGGCCATTATGCCATCTGTTACTGCCTATGTGACCTTAGACAAGTTTCTCACCAGCTTTCACCCTCGTATTTATGATTAGCAGATGGAGATAGCACTGCCTATCTCATCAGGTCAGATGGCCATGGAGACTAGACATATGTATTTAATTGCACCATCATGGTGGTTCTTTCAATAAACTATAGTGGTCGTAATTCTAGTAATTAGATACACTATTCTGGCTCAAATGGTTAAAAAATCTGTTAGAAAACACAACTGTCCCTGGACTGGCTTATGGCCAACTGTGCCCATCAGGTGGAAAGACTGTGTTGTTCAGATAAGTGCAGGATCATTTAATGCTCTATGTAGTAGTTCATTGATTGGCCCAACAGGAACTGCTCGCACGTCATTATTGTGGAATATTTCTGCTGGTGCAGTTCCCATTGCCACCAGAGAGGGCAGCACTCTACTTGCACTCCATCAGCTCTGAGTAGTGTGAATCAGAGGAATTAAAAGAATTGGAAGGTAGGCTAGAACAGTGGCCCTAATATTGGGCTAACCTGGGCAGCTACAAAAAGTAAATAGTGGGTGGCACAGTTTTAAGACAGTACATTGTTAGGTGTTTTAGTTCGGTTTGCACCCTTTCCTCAGAATGATGTGTGTGGATCTGAGAAAGTGTCTTGAAGGAAGTGGGACCCCACTCTTCCTCCCGTTCTGTCATGACTGTCTTCTTCCTTTTTAGATAGTCCACTTTCACTTTACAAAAGAAATGCACATCCAGGGAATGCATATTTCAAGGACATGAAACAAAAGGACACTGGACCCCTGGTGTCTTTGTGACATCATATTGCCGGTCAAGTGTTTTAACACTCAACTTCCAGCAAAACTAAAGAAGAACCCAATGAATTTATTAAATGATAGATCATTAAAATTCCTTCAATGACAGATAATGAGGTGATTTTTGGCACTTAAGTGTAGTTCAACAAGTAAATGCTAGTGCTCTAAAAGTTGCCTCCCAGTTTTATTTATGTGATTAAAGTTTTTTTTTTAGTTTACATCTATGAAAGTTCAATAATGAAAGCGAGTTGAAACTGAACTCTCATTCTAGCAAAAAGGAAGAAATTAAAGAGGGAGACAAGCTATGAGAGATTCTGAACTCTGGGAAAAAACTGACCCCAGGGATGGGGTCATTGGGTGATAGGAATTAAGGAGGACATGTGATGAGCACTGGGTGTTATATACAACCAATGAATTATTGAACACTACATCTGAAACTAATGATGTACTTTGTCTTGGCTAATTGAATTTAAATTTTTTTAAAAAAGTAATATTCCCTCCCAGGATATGTGGCTTAATAAAAATAAGAAAAGCCTCATTCCCCTTACTGAGAACTATTTCTAACAACATTTTACTTTTTGTCTTAATAATTACCAACAGTTTAATGTATTTTATATTGTTTTTAAAATTGAATGTTAATAATAATTGTCATGATAACTCAAACTAGACAAAACAATTAAAACATAGAGTTTCCTGGTCATAGATAAGCTGAAAACTTTTAAATTCCACTTTCATTTATTCATTCAAAATTCATCATTCATTCAAAAGTACTTAGTCAACACTTCCTCTGTATGAGGCCCTGTCTCAAGCACTAGGAAATCAGCAGTGACAAAACAGAAAAGAAATTTCTATCCATATGAAGTTTGCAATCTAATAAGTAGGATTTAGATAAAAACCAGATAACTAACATATAGAAAATGTAATGGTAGGGACACATATTTTTGTGCCAGGAAAATGTGGTAGAGTATTGAATGGCTTCCAAGCATAAAATATATTAGGATATTTGGTGGGGGGAAATGTGAGTTTAAGAAGAAAAAGGAACATTCACAGGAAAGCCTTGATCATGCCTTTTTAAAATGGGTGATGGTTGAAGCGCCTGGGTGGCTCAGTCAGTTGAGCGTCTGCCTTTTGGCACAGGTCATGATCCCAGGGTCCTGGATAGGAGCCCCTGCAGGAGGCTCCCTGTTCAGTGGGGAATCTGCTTCTCCCCCACCCTCTGCCTTCTGTTCTGCCTACTTGTGTGTTTTCTCTCTCTCTCCCTGTCCAAAAAAAAAAAAAAAAAAATCTTTAAAATGGGTGATGGTGATGGTCATATGCTATAATCTTAGATTCCACTGGAATAGTAAAAAAAGTAATACAAAAGTACCTAAAAATTTTAGCTTATTCCACTTTACAATGCTCTGGAAATCTCATTCTTCAAAAGTAATGAAAAAATATAGATATCTTCTTTATAATGTATAAGACTGTACAGAGTTTTACAAAACACTATGAATGGTGGCACCTGGGTGGTTCAGTGGGTTAAACCTCTGCCTTCAGCTCAGGTCATGATCTCAGGGTCCTGGGATCATGCCCCGCATCAGGCTCTCTGCTCAGCAGGGAGCCTGCTCCGCCCTCTCTCTCTGCCTGCCTCTCTGCCTACTTGTAATCTCTGTCTGTCAAATAAATAAATAAAATCTTTTTTAAAAAACACTATGAGCAAGTTTGAGGACCTCTGGATAGAGTGCTTGTTAGGGGAGGGGAAAGAATGATGCTAGAATGTAAAGTAGTGACTAGAATCTTGATTTTATTAAATCTGTTTCAGTTATATGATGAAATATCACGTAAGAACCTGAGTATGAGTTCATGTCAGTTTTCCCTATATATCATATCAAAGCAAACAATACTTGAAATTGGAACACCAAATATCCTTTGAATGATATGATTGAACGACTATTCCTTTTTTTTTTTTTTAAAAAAAAAAAGGAGCGGGGATGGATGAGCCTGGTGATGGGTATTCAGGAGGGCATGTATTGCATGGAGCACGGGGTATTATACACAAACAATGGATCATGGAACACTACATCAAAAACTAATGATGTACTGTATGGTGACTAACATAACACAATAAATACAAAACAAAACAAAAAACAATTTGACCAAACCTAAAAATAAACAAGCAAAAACAAAGAATTCTGAAGATCTGAATAAATTATTTAGAAAAGGAAAAGGGACCTGCTTTTATAAGGGTCTTCATAGTTTGGAAATTACTTCTAATGGTAGTAGAAAATTTTGTGTAAACATTCCTCTGACTAAATGGCTCCTGAGAACTGTAGGGTTGAAGGTAAATGAAGCCTAGAAGACCTATATCAGTGATGATTCTGAGCGTCCAGTATTGCATGAACCTCATCCTTTGTTTCCGGTTTCTACTCACAGTAAGAAAATGAACATAGGTGAAGTTAGGAGGGCTTGTCTCCATCTAGTGGTCAGTGTATTATACTAATACCATTATTCCAAAATCAAAATATGGGCATTTTATTTTCTTAACAATAGTGAAAAATGGCTCTAACCAAGATACTGTTGTTATTTTCTAATCACGTCTTCAAATTTGACAATAATCAGCTAGAAGATACATAATCTTGGGGCACCTGGGTGGTTCAATCAGTTGAGCATCCTATTCTTGATTTAGGGTCAGGTGGTGATCTTAGGGTCCTGGTTTCAACACCACACTGGGCTCTGTGCTCAGGGGGGAGTCCACTTGTCCCTCTCCCTCACTCTCTGCCCTCCCACCCCGCTTATGCTCTCTGTCTCTCAAATAAATAAAATCTTTAAAAGAAAAAGATGCATAATCTCAAAATAGACACATTGATATAAATGGCTTAAATATATTGTTCCAAAATCCTGTGAGGCAGTTTCTCTGCTCAAAAAAAAAAAAAAAAAAAAAAAAAAAGATTTCTTCCTATTAAATGTAATTTCGGGTATAACTCATGCTGTCACAGAGTAAGATACGTTAAATGGTTTGACTTTATTTTCATATTAGACATTTCATTTTGACACCTACATGTAAAACAATATTCATTAACATATACTGGAGATTGATGACACTGTTTAGGGCTGTTCTTAACTAACAGAGTACGGTGTCTTCTAAATTTAAAATATCAGTTACCAAGTAAAGAGAGTAATTCTTAAAGGGTCTGTCATACCTAGTATTTTCTTTGTAGAAATGTGCCATTTTTCATGATGTCTTTTTTCTCTTTCTTTTCCTTTTTCATAAACTCATTAGAGATAAGAATGTTAATCATAGGCTGAAGTTGTATTTTAAAAATAATACTACCTTTCTGTAGGATGTCATAATTTATAAATGGTCTCATATAGTTTCTATTATTATCTCCATCTTCATTTGACAAAGGTGTCCTGTGACTCTCCCACCCCATCAAGACCTTAGTAAGATTGGCTTGTACATTCATTTATGCTCATAGAAATCCAAAACCCTCCTTCAAGATTTCTGCCAATGTCCAGAGGGCACACACACTCAAAACCACTCCATCTTTGGACTTTGGCATTCATGCCATACATCCCCTGTCTGCTATATGGCAACCCAGGCATGAAACCAGAACCATCCTTAATTTCTAAAAAAATACCCACTCGGGCTAATAGTACATTATATGTTAATAAAAAAAAATACCCACTCAGCCTTGACGTGTCAGAGTATATAGCAAATGTCGCTGAAGATTAGAAGGAATAGAAGGAAGACAGAGAAGTTTAGTCACATCTATTCAAACTTCAACTTGAACATTAGGCAGGTGGATTCTTAAGATGTCTTGTCTCTCCTCCACTGGGAAACTTAACAATGGTCTTTGTCTCTGCCAGCACTTTAGACTCAACCAAAGGCTTTATGATAAATAACATGCACTCTTTACAAAGGAATTTAAGCAAGTTTTCTAAATAGAAAAAAAAAAAGAAATTGGTGCACAGTTCACAGACAATACTGTGCTGAATATCTGAAACACAAGTGAGTGAAGATGCCCTCTAGATCTCAAAACATTATATTCTGTTTAAACTTAAAAAAAGAAAAATGTGTGGCCTATCAGGTGAGAAGTTATTTCCTATATAAAGTGTGGATTTAATGTGCCAGCAGCTCAAATAGACGTCTACCCAGAAGAGGAAGACAAAAAAAAATTTGTCTTTTTCTTTGATTAAGTCATTTATGACACAATCAAATGATTATAGTTTTATTTTTTAACCTAGAAATTGTTTGCCTTGAGGCCCTAAATCTAAAAAAATATATTTTATACCTAAATTAAAAATGCAAAGTAGTAGACATGAAGGTAACACCATTTGATTAGCAATAAATAGTAGATGATCTCACATGAATTATTACAAGTAGGGTTTGCCTTATTTTTAAAAATCATAGTGTTTGGAGTATGTCCCTTTCAGCTTTCTCAGATCTTGGACCAGTTTTTTTTTTTGGCTCTGATTACCAGGAGGAATAGAAAGGAGATTAATCAGCAGAAGAAGTGGATAAGATTAGAGGCTTGCCTCAAATTAAGAAAAGGACATCATATTATATATTATGAAAAGAGGTAGCATAGTATCGGATGATGATAGAGACAAGTTAGTATTAAGTCATTATATTGACAAGGGTATAACATACAAGGATCCAGTCCTTTCATGTCATAACAGAAAATATTTGTTCCATAGGTCAAACTTGGCTGGTATATTGGGTTTGAGTAGTTCAAAGATTTCTGAGCCATTCAGGCAAGGGTCAAATGGCAACAGATCATGGCCAGTGGCTTTCATGGTTTCGTCCTCCCTCTGGGAAATTGGAAGCTGTGCAGTTTCTTAGGAGAAAAATGGCTAGGTATATTCCAAAAAAATCTTACAAATAGTAACTCCCAAATGACAAGTGTAATTGGTATTGGATAAAGAGAAAAGGAGGCAAATATAATGTATTTCACTGCCACAGAGTATAGAGCAGCTAAGCTCTCTAATTCTTTAAAAAGCCATGTTCTTCTCACCTGAGACTCAGTTTCTCCTCTTTCCCCATCACCTGCTGAGGTAGTTAGCTCCCCAGAGAACTGTGCCTCCTTTTACTCATCACCTTGGTATCTCTTCCTCTTGAATCTGGATGGCAAACATGACTCATTAGGAAACAATATGATGTTGAAGAAGTAATGTTATAGGGTAGATGAGCCTTGATCAGGGGAAGTCTTATTGATTCCATCTCTTAGGTTCTCACTCTTGGTGAGCCTTGAGCCACTATGAAAAAAAAAGAAGTGCTTCAGTTGTGACAGGGGTTGGAAAAGAACACACTGTCTGAGTTTCACATAGAGCACAGGAATCTTCTTGCTAAGCCCTGCTGAAATTCCTTACCCATAAAACTGAAACATAATAAAATCATCGTATAAAGCCTCTAAGTTTGGGGGTTGATTGTGATGTGACAGTAGGTAACCAGAACACTTGGCTCCCATCAGATCACTTTCCAGATCTCAATACAGATTTTGTATCTTTAGGGAAGCCTTTTCCAACCTTGTAGTCTTGGTTGGGCATCCCTTTTAGGTACTGCCTCATCCTAGCAGTTTATAAATTGTGTTATAATTGTCCACTTATTCTTGTCTGAGATTAGTGAGAGCAAGGATCATGTCTAAATTGATTATCATTGTACCCTCAGAACCAACAGCGCTTGGTATTAGAGTAGGCAGTAAACAAACACGCCCCACTGAAGCAATGAATGCAGTGCATTTCTGATGCAAGTAGACCCTGATTTCTTACTCCACTGGAAATAAGCCCCTTGCCTCTTACACTATTTGATAACCAGCTTCCACTAAAAGCAATCACATAAACTCTATCTCAGCAAACTGTGAGAGGAACATGCGTTGCACCATCCACAAAGCCACTCAAGTCATTAAAAGGTATGGGGGATTGAGCAGGAGAATTTATTTTCTAAATATTCACTGAACTCCATTGTTCTGGATTTTGGCCAATCGAAGTGTGTTTAATCTTGGGTCAGTGCTATTCTCACAGCTTTCATGGCTAAGTAGAATTTTAAGACTGTGAAGGTTCATGAGCTGTGTGTTCTAAATGGAGAAAAATGCCCTCTTGTATCCTATAAATAAGACATCTGTGAATTGGCAAATGCCAGCACAAACAAGTTCATTTTGTGACAGTAAAACTGTCATGAACACGTTTAAACTGAAAATATACAACTCAGAAAAGGTTACAAGATGCAGATGTCATTAAGGCAGTGAATTGAGCCAAATGACCCAAACGATGTAATGGGCAGGAATTTTTATGAAATGAATAAGAAGTCAGAGAAAGTGAAACCGAGACATGCAACAGGATGACCCTCACTATTATGTCCCTTGGTGGGTTCCTGGAGTCATCTGAAAAGTGGAATATTCTTCCATAAGCATCTGACCTTGATTAAAGAGTTACCAAGAAAAGGGCCAAAGGTATTACCACAGGCTCATCTCAGTCATGAGCTTTGGGTCATTCTTCTTAACTCTTGGCAGTTGTTTACAGTTTCTTGTGAGACCTCCCTCAGTGCTCTTCTATCATGGTGAGTCTGAGAAGGTACTTTGGGAGAAATGGTATTACAGCCTCTGCCACACACAGTAGCCCCCACACATTGCCTTCTCTGTGGGATTCTTTAGGAAATGAAATTCCAATGCACTGACATCTCAGTGAGAACTGAATTTTTCTTACAACATATCCCTTACCAGGAATTTCCTATCAAAGAAAAGCGCAATGTGAGAACACTGGGCCAATGTGACTTAATACATTTTTTCTGCTATACTACAAATGTAATATATATATTTTTATATCAAAATTTATTTTTCCATTTGCCTTTAAGGTCCTGATTGTCAATTGCATGTTATATTATTTAAACATTATCGAAGAGTACAGGAAGGAAAACCCTTCTCAAATTAATGTCTTTTTTTTTTTTTTGAGAGAGAGAGAGAGAAAGAGAGTTTGCGCACACGTGCTTGTGATGTGGGGGGCAGAGGGAGAGGGAGAATCTTAAGCAGTCTCCCCACTCAGCACAGAGCCCAAAGCAGGGCTCCATCTCATGACCCTGAGACCATAACCTGAGCTGAAACTGAGTCGGATACTTAACCAACTGAGCTACCCAGTCACCCCTGAAGTCATTATTATTATTCTAATTTCTCCCAAGGGGAAAAAATAAGACATGGTTGAGAGGTTATCTGTTGCATATTAGAAAAGAATATATTCCAAAAGCACCACATAATAAATTGAAGCCCTTTTTCTTCCTAAACTGACCTCTCTGTATTCAGAATTATAGAAACTAGAACCCAGCATGACCTTAGCATGCAGTCAAAAGTTCTTATTTTAAAGTCAAGGCCTAGAAAGTTTAACTAAATATCTTAGATTCACATAGCTGGTGGCAGTGCAGGAATTACCTGCTAATGTTCTTATGAGTTCATTTGACATTACCTGATTTCTCAATGAGACCCAGATACTCAAACCTCTGAACCACACAGAAAGTAAAAATTTTTGAAGAGGATGCCAAATGCTTTATAAATTCTTCCCAATGGATGCCTGGGTGTCTCTGTCAGTTAAGCATCTGCCTTCAGCTCAGGTCATGATCCCTGGGTCCTGCATCAGGCTCCTTGCTCAGCAGGGAGTCTGCTTCTCCCTCTTGCCTGCAGCTTCCCCTGCTTGTGCACTCTTTCTCTTTCTGACAAAAAAAGAAAAAAAAAAAAAACCTTAAAAAAAATTCTGCATCCCAAATAACTATATACAATTGTATCCCCTAAAAGATTTGATTTGTCCTTTAAGAGACACAGGAAAAAATAAGAAGAAATCCCAAACAGCAGTAGTCAAGAATGGTCAGAAATTTTTCCAACCCATATCTCTCTTGATCGAGAACAATATTTTTGCTTCCTGCAAAGGGAAAAGTGACCTATTATAAAATAATTTAAGAAAACTTATTTAAGAGAGAGTTGCTCATTTTTTCTTTTAGTGAAGATGGAAACAAGGAAGTAGTCTTTTGGATAGCATGAGAAATATGAATGAAAAAGGCCGAAGTTGGAAGAGACAAGAAAAATAAAAGAAAAGGAGCTCTTTAAGGGAATCAAATTTATAATTATTTGAATATAGTTATGCCAGAGAAAAATTCCAGTACATTTTCACTTAGTGTATTACCCTCCTCCTGACTTTGATCTACTGATCATGTCTTCCCATCTAGTCTCTCCTTAGCCATTAGGAAATATTCATATAATGCCAACAGATAACTTGCATAAGGCATAAAATCAATTTAATAATAGAGTTTTAATTGGTTTCTCATGCCAAAGATTAAAAGTAATCCTTTCTTAAGGATGTGTTTTCATTATGTCCTTACTATATAACATTTCTATTGACTTTCTGAACTCAAGTTACTAAGCAAACAAAATAGCAGCCAGCAGGTCCTATAACAGAGGAGTAAGGGTAAGTACTGGACAAGCCACACACTTCATGTGCTTGGGGACAACCCTGGTTTCCCTCATACCTTATTATCAAGACATCTATTAAGATGCTTTATTGAGGTCAAAGAACCTGATCAAAAACATGTATTTAGGAAAAAAGATTATCACATGAAGCTTGAGGTTTCTTCCTTAGAAGTAAAGTAAGAAATGAGGGAGATTTATGTATTTCTGTAGTTGAACACTATCTTGGGTTAGAGCTCTTAATGAAACACAGCTGCTAAAATTTGCTCCAAAATTTCAGATGATAAACCTCTGATATTCCATGGAAATGATAACTCTGGTGAAATGCTCTACCCAGAAACAAACCCAGAACATGGGATTGAAAATATCAGGGCTCAGGGGACCCTGAAAGATGAAAAATATCTCCATAAATGGAAATATTTTACAAATATTTTACAAATCAGAGATTAATTCATTTAGGCTGCAAAAGGATGTCAAAAATCCAACCACTTCACCTGTGCTTTGTTGACATCATCATATTATTTTAAGTACCCACTAGGATGGTTGACTTAATATTTACATTTTCTTTCCATGATTCTTTTCTTCTTTCTAAATTAATCAGAAACGTCACAAAATCTTGGGTAACCATGTTGCTATTTTGTCTTTCATCTCTAAGAAATCCAGCAAATGACTTTTGGATGAGCATCTTTATGCGTAACTCAGGATAGCAATATATGTGGAGATAATCATGAAGAAATGTTGCAAACATCTCTTCATAAGTTATGTACATATAAATAATTGTGCAAATTACTTTCTTGGAATTTGGACAAGATTAGCTAACTTTTCAAATTGAGGAGGAAAAAAAAAAAAAACAAAGCAAAACTTGGAGAACCATAAAGGAAGCTCCAGACTGTCTCCTTACTAAGACTATTTTTGTTTGGTTTATTGTGGGTGGATAAGGTAGACATTTTTTCCCCCTTAGAAGAAGAGTAATACCATCCCAGGTGTGGTTCTTGAGATACTTTGGGGGCTTCCCTGGATGACAGTAAATAAAACTGGTATGGGGAACAATACATATTGAAGACACACTTCTCCATGTAAAAACTTGCTAGTAACTGTATTTGGTGCTCCATGCCCTTTAATTTTATTTAGACTTCACAGCATCCCCATGACATAATGTACTTTATGATTCTCAATATATAGAAAGGAAATTTGAGGCTCAGAAAACTGGAAACTAAACAAGTTTTTTTTTAAGTTTTGGGAAGAAACATTTTCTTACAAAATCTTCACCAAGCAGAATTTGCTAGTGAGTCTCTCAAAAATCTGTTCATAAATGTTTCTCTCCCCTGTGCAACAGTTATACTATCTCTTATTTTACTGATGTATTCAGTAAATATTCATGAATTATCTACTCTGTGCCAAGTATTGTTCAAAGCACTGAGGATGCAGGAGAGAATTAAGCAGGGAACATAATTCTATAAAGGGAGACAGAGTAAAGAAACAAGTGAAATGGATAGTTGTATCAGATGGTTTTAAATGCTATGTAGTAAAAAAGCAGGAAAGGGGAATAGAGAGGATGGAATAGGAGTGCAAAAAACTGGCCAGGGAAGTCCTTATTAAAAAGGTGAATTTAAGAAATGATGACATTGGAAAAGTCCCCAGCATTGCTGGTATGTGGGGCAAGAGAATGCCAGTTAGAGAGAACTGCTGGAACAAAGGAGGAAAGGCCCTAAAGCAAGAAAATGTCTAGTGTGTTTGAGGAACAGCAAGCATGCCAATATTACTAGGATGGTAGGAATGGTGGGAGGGCTTCAGAGAGGTTATGAGGGTCACGCCACAGAGGACCTTATAAGCTTTGGTAAGGATTTGGCTTTGGGTTTGACTGAGATGAGAAGTCACAATGGGTTTTAAGTGGGATTACATTATCTAATTCAAATTTTCAAAGGATCCCTCCAGATACTATACTGAGATTCGTTTTTAGAGGAACATAGGTGGAATTTGGGTCACAAACGAAAGGATCATTCTACTTGCTAAGCTAAGATTAGTTTATGGACAACCATGTTGACTTGTTTATGGGATTCACCATGCATCCCAGCCTTTCCAGATCTTAAGACTTAATTTCAAATGGAGTATATTAAAACTCCACATAGCAGTTCATACAGCATTCCCATGGTTGTAAGTAGGAGGTTTTCATTTGAAAATCATCTTATGTACTACTTGATAAGGGAAAGTTGCTCCAGCAGCATTGACTGAATGCTAAGACATTCCTTTCCTCCATCTTTACATACCCTTATTTGACCTCTATTTTGGTAGCCTTTCTTTTTTCTTTCTTTCTTTTTTTTTCCTTTCTTTCTGTGTGTGTATTTGTTCCTGAGGTTTCCAGATGTCTCAAAGCTACATTGAAGATAGATTGGCTTCTGTTTATCATTCTTCTGATGATTTGTGGATGGTTTCCTTTCTGATGTTCCTTATTTATAGCCACCAATCAGAGTTTTCACAAGTATCATTTTCCCTTCTATAGAAGAACTCCCTAGTGTTTCCTGTAGTTCAGATTTGCTGAAAATGAATTCTCTCAGCATTGATTTTTCTTTGGTCAGCTTTAATATGGTATAATATATATATATTTTTTACTTTTCAGTACTTTGAAGTCATTTTTCTGTATTCTGGCCTCTGTTGTTTCTAATAAGAACTCAGCCTTTCTTATTCTTATTGGTAGTTCCTGGAATGTAATCTAACAAGATCACTTTACCCTTAGCATTTAGCAGAATGACTATGATATACTTAGTTTTGGTTTCCTTGATATTTGTCTTGCTTGGGGTTCACTAAAGTTGAATCTGTTAAGTATCACAGATCTCAGACACTTGTAAGTTTATGACTTTTCCTCCTTTCTTTTCTTTATTTTTCCTCTTGCATTATTTTTTCTTGGTGCTTCAGTGTGCGTAAGTGTTATTGGTCTATCTTTAAATTCAAGTTCATTGATCCTTTTTTTTGCAGTGTCCAGTCTACTATTAAGCCCATCAAATGAATTAATTTCTGATACAGTATTTTCCATTCTATACTTTCCATTTATTTCCCTCTTACAATTCCATTTTTCTGATGAAAGTCTTACTTTGATATCTGTGAGTCTTCTTTTATTGACTGATTCTTCTTTTGATTTTGGATTATATCTTCCAGTTTCTTTGCATATTCCATAAATTTTGTTTGCTGGACATGCTGGGTTACTGCTTCTTTTAAGCTGTATTTTCACTTGATTCACAGGATTAGTTTATCTGTTCACTGCCAGCACCTTTCTGCTCCTTGTCTTTCCTTTGTTATTATATCTCCCCTTGCTTTTTATCACATTAGTTTTTTTTTTTAAAGATTTTATTTATTTATTTGACAGAGAGATCACAAGCAGGCAGAGAGGCAGGCAGAGAGAGAGGAGGAAGCAGGCTCCCTGCTGAGCAGAGAGCCCGATGCGGGGCTCGATCCCAGGACTCTGAGATCATGACCCGAGCCGAAGGCATCGGCTTAACCCACTGAGCCACCCAGGTGCCCCACATTAGTTTTTTTTTAATACCTCTTAGGAGTAGTGAACTAGTTTATTGTGAGATAACCAAGGCTTTGTTTTACTAAACTCTTGCAATCTACTAAAGTTGGAAGACAAACAAATGCTTCAATTCTTCTATTTTGGGAAATTCTGGTTCATAGCAGTGAAGGTTGAGATTAGGGTGGATAAGACCAATCAGGGGAGTATTATAAAGGACAAGGACTTGACCAACAGAGAGGGATAGGGAGGTATTTTTGGCAGAGAGAAAAACAACAACAAAAAAAACCTATGGAATAAAGAAAAAATAAGTAGGACATTTGCACATCTGTGAAGAGATGAATATGAAAGCTAAGGTTAATATGAGATCAGAAAAAATCATGATGAAAGAAATTTTGTAATCCTCTTTTTCCTCCTTGTTTTTTATTCTTTTACAATTAAATGATATGAGTAATATGTGCTCTATACTATTCCATTACTTCTCTACAAAGAGTTGTCAATGCTATTTCCTGCCCTATTATCTTTATGTTTTACCCTCTATGTTCAACAACCTCACCAAAATACAATTAGGATGTTTAGATTTGACTTTTCCTCACCACTCTAGATTAATTCTTATCTCCGAAAGGTCAAATAATTGAAAAGTGAAAAATGAATTGTGAAACAAATCAATATTTCACCTGTGAGGGATTAAACTACCAGTATGAATAATTATTTTGGTGAATTTATTGATTTCTTACCAAATTTACCAATCAATATAGTTAAAATAATTGAAGTATCTATATAAATAGCAGTGAATCATGAGACCCAAACTAATAATTATCATTTTTCATTTTGTCAATTGCCAAGCTAGAAACTATTTTCTCTTTCATAAACTTTTACATTCTCTCCAAATTCTCCTTTATGACCTTTAAATTCTCAGCTCTGTTGGACTTTTAACACATCAAAAACTCCATCAGTATTCTACAAAGAACAAGTAATAATCACAAAAAGTGTCTGCTCTGTGGTAAGAGAAATTCCTGACAGGTTCCTCCCTAAACAAAAATAAATGGAATGACTCCCATAAAATTCATGTGGTCCACACAGAAATAGTTGGACTTCATCAAGACCTCAAAAATGTCTGGTTAAAAACATAAGAACCACACTAGAATAAACTTCCTATTGATGAGATCTCTCTGATCATGGAATCCCCATTAAGACAAGGTTATCACTGGAACCCCTGAAAAACACACTGAACAAAACACTAAACAGTAAAAGTAGTAATCACAGTTTATGTGGAGGTGGAGCAAAACTCCATCTTGCCCCCAAATACTAAGATTCTCAGAGATTCATTGCATTTTTTTCTGCTATCTAAAGTTGTTTCTCTAGTTAGAAATTACATAGGCATATCTTGCCTCTGTGGTTTTGGTTCAGCATCTTTGACTCATTAGCTTGTTGATAATCAATGAAAAGAAATGAAAATGTTCTTATTTAGAACCCACTGTCTCTAAGTCCTAGGATTTCAGTAGTGTGCTCAGCACTGGTGATGGAACTCTATAGATTCCTAATTCAATCTACTGTGGGGCCAAGGACTTACATTTGTGAGAGGGATAGCTGGGACAAAGCTGCTTTCCCTGACCTTAGAAGAGAAGTATGTTAAATTAGATTGGCAGGGATTGAACTCATAAGCTATTCTTCATTAATTTTATCGTATTCCTAACATGAAATGTAGGACTAAATTGCCATTCAAGAAACTAGTTCAAGTATAAAGAGTAGTAGTATTTAAGACATTTAGATGGTATGGAAATTTAAACAACTGATATCACAAAGTTTGGTCATAAAATGATTAAAATCATAATATATTGTGGATGTAAAAAATATGACTATGAAGACACAGATAATAGTAGCAATCTTCAATAAAGATGCTGTATTTGAATAGTGACCCCACACTAAAATGACAAATAATGTTTTATGCTCTTGGAGTTATTTAACCCAGAAACTTCTACTCTGGTTGCATGTTTCTTTTAATGAGGCTACAGAAGCATCCATAAGAAATATGAGTTAAGCCTACCCCTTATATAAACACCTGAAAATGTTATTTGTGTCACCTCTCAATCTGTCTTCCTTCCTAGACTTGGGAGAGGGAATATTTCTTTTTATAGTTGCATCCCAAATTCCAACTCAGTTCCATCGTGTCCTCTAATGAGCATTTATGCATGCAATGCTGAAGAAACTGAGAATTCAGTATCTGGTTTATTTGCCTTTTTTTTTTTTTTTTTGCCATATATAAAAATAATGCAGGGAAAGGGAGCTAAAGTAAACAAGATGAAAGAAACATATTATCATAAAATATGTTAATCAGTTGGTTATTCCATGTGGAACTAGTTAAGGCTTCTAAATACCTTCACCAAACCACTAACCATTTATAAGCCATAATTTATGTAGTCTGAGATCTCTAAATATATAAATCATATAAAAGATTTCTGCAAGAGACCATAGCCTATGTAATTTAATTGATCACAATGTTGTCATGGCTTTATTCCTATGAATGGAATGATGGGCAGAATTTTACTCCTTATCAGTTGCATAATACAACCTAGCTTGTGTGGTCCTATCATTTTCTAATAGATTTTATGTGGCTGGCATGTGACTCTCTCAATGCCTGTCCACCAAAGCTGTGTATCACTGGCGTAGTCCTTGTGTTGTTCATGTCATATTTCTGTAACTCAGGTACACTTCAGGTTTCACTGATGTGATCCATACACATCTTAAAGAAACTTTTTTATTTGTTGTTGTTGTTGCTGTTGTTGTTGTTTTCAGGGAGGGACTCATTTGGATTTCTTTACCCTACAGGATTTGGGGTTTTCTGAAGGTTTGCAACACTGAAGAGAACAACTACGTTATATTAGGAGAGGAGGAATCCCTGTCTTTGATGGTAGGTTGACAAAGGCACTTTGTCCCTGGAGTCATTTTATTATATGACTACTGTGTTCTGCCAAGAAGGCTGAGACCACCTACCTGCACATTGAAAAACACAGCTGAGATCTGTCTTTGTGACCCAGACACATGGCCTCTCAACTTCTCTCTGTACCGAAGGAAAACATCATAGCCCAGGCCAGATGAAAACAAGCACTTCCCCCCCGCCACTTCTTTTCTGTGGGAAAGATGAGCTGAAACCAAAGTTAATATATTTGAAAAATCTGGGGAAAAAAACAGAACAGATTTTTTAAAAGTCATTCCTTTAGCCCCATTGGTATGCTACTTGAAGGAGTCTCACAAAGAAAACTTCTGTTGGAGTGGAAAACACTGAACGAGACCCATGTTATGTGAGACCTTAATTCCCTGGAGCGGGCGGGGAAAGGTGAAAGAATCCTGTCCCTATACTCTCGGACTGTTTTCATTAGTTACCAAGAATGTTTATGCAATCGGTTTTAGCCACTTCATTAAGAATCCCCTTCATCTGTTTGAGATAGTGAACACAAATCAGTTGAAGCTAATTTTTAGAAGCCATACTATTGTATTATACACAACTCATTCGTGTGGACAAAGATGCAGAAGAGGAGGAAGAATTTGTTTGTTCTGTTTGTTTTTTAGAATGTTTTTCGTTCACCAACTGTGTATCTGCCCACATGTCAACAGTGCAGCCTAGCACAACAGCATCGAATCCCCAGTGTAAGATGATTTATGGCTTCATGTTTTCATCTTGGAAGGGGTGCATTGGGCACAAAATACCTCATTTTACACAATGAACTCACAGACCCTGAGTCAATCTCGGGAAGCCATTGACTCATGTCAAGTTAAGCCACTTAATATGATTCCTACATATAGCCTTTTTAATCACCACATTACCGCCGAATTTTATTCAACAATACCAAGATGAGAACTGCTGGGCCATTTGGGATTTTGCTGAACATTTCCCTTTCCACCAAGAAGAGAGGTTCATTTCTATCAGACCCAACAAGTTAATTTAACACAGTGAACTTTAGATCGGTGCTTCTCTAGCTTTTTGGATATGATTCATATTAAGAAATACACTTTACACTGGGATACATGTACACACACACACACACACACACACAGATCTTCCATCCAAATATATAATTTAAAACAAATTTTCATGAAAGAACACCCATGCTTATCTTTTACCAAGAAACTGAACTTATTATTTTTAAATCTTACTTATTTTTATTAATTTTTCTCTCTTTTTATTGTAGTACAAACATTTAGCATGAGATTTACCCTTTTAACTCATTTTAAGTGTATAATTCAATATTGTCAACTACAGTCATCATGTTGTACAGTATACTCAAGCTTATTTTATATGATGATCTTTAATATGTCCTGTTCTATTCTTCATTAATGTGAATTTCATTTATTTTTATACCCAGTTATGTGTTGTGAATATTAATTTGAAATAAATGGCTTTAGATAACATTCATTCTGGAGTTGAAAGCCAGGCACAGAATAAAATTACACCTAAAACAACTAATAATAGCAAACTTTTACTGAATACTGAGCTAAGTGCTTGCTTTCATTTATTTGCTAACCTCTAAATCTCCATGATAACCATACAAACGTTTTATAGATTAAGGACATATATGGGCAGATATCTTGCCAAAAGACAGCAGAGCTAGTTAGTGGATATGAACCCAGGACTACTTATGCTCGTAGGCCATTAAATTCACATCTAGACAGAAGACTGAGTCTTGGGGCATGTTCTTGACTTAGGAATATTTGGTTGACCCCAGACTTTCCAAATCACAAATATTTGGAGAACCTTTCATCATCCTGATGAATATTTATGGTCTCCTCAACACTCTTTTAAACTGTATATGTCTTCCAATGGAAAGACTTTGCTGGGGATTGGCCTTTGCATAAAAGATGGTTTATTCTAATGCCTGGGGGATTAAATGTACCAGATGACTTGTTCTAGAACTAATAGTAGGGAACACCAGCCTGCAGTACAGGCTTATGACTCAATCCTGGGGACAAAGAGGTGGCTGGGGATCATAGCTTGGAGCCTTTTCTTTTCAGCAACTGGAGTGATTGTAGCACCAAAGTCATTCCAGACATGAAAGAGAGAGTCATAGATGCAATTCCCCTACACTGATGTTTTTGGTTTTGTTTGACCCCTGAACTCTGTAACAGGTTTGGGAACTTTAGTAGCCTACTCATCAACCACAGTCTTTCATTTCTGTTAACAGATGGGCAGCAACCAACACTCAAATTTGTTGAGAAACAATCTTATTATGATGCCTCAGAGTTTAGTTAAATAAGGGTCCAACTTCATAGACCACTGGATTCTGTTCTGGTCAAGTTAGACTAATTGACCAAATAATTAATTGGTTCACAAAGTGATCAAAATGAGTAGGTAATTTAACAGAAATAATAAAATAAAATAAAATAAAAATATTGCTTAAAAATTTAACACAATCCAGGGTTTAAATCAATTGAAACAGCTAATCTAAATAAAGACTATAGATTTTGATAGACAAGCAAACAAGAGCAAAGGACAGGTCCAGCTGTGGGGCCAAAGGATGAAATGTGGATCTCTCATAAGTGGGCAGTTATTATAATTTTTCATACATTCGTTATTTTTTACTGAAAGGAAAAAATACTTTTTATCTTAAGTTTTGTTTTGTTTTGTTTACTGCTCTGGAATGTCTAAAAAGAATTACAAATAATTTTTAAATTATGCCTGCTCTGTGCTTCTTTATCCTTGGAAAAGAAATAAGGGTATTTCTAAATGTCGGGACCACATTTCATAGTATAAATATGCTTGAACATAATATGTGCTCTTGCCTTACCCTTCCAGAATGGAAACTCCATGAAGGCCAGACTTCTCTTTGTCTTTTATATATATATATATATATATATATATATATAAAATTTTTTAGAAAGATCTTATTTATTTATTTGACAGAGAGAGAGAGACAACAAGAGAGGGATCACAAACAGGGGAGCAGGAGAGGGAGAAGCCGGCTTCTCACAGAACAGGGAACCCTATGCGGAGCTCGATCTGAACCCAGACACCCCCAGTCTGTCTTTTCTCATTGCTGTATTCCCTGCACTCAGTTTCCAAAAATTCTTCGGCTACTTATATTCTAAATGACTATTTTTTTAGAGTAAAAAATTTTGAGTCATTGAAAAGCTTTTACAAGTCATTTCAATGTTGTTTTAAAGCATAGTTGCTTTTTATTTTTTTAAAGATAATTCTCTTAAGGTAATATTTATTTCTTTGTTTGCTTAACAAAAACTGAGTTAATATCTGTAGTACAAGCAATGCAGACTCTGCTTCTAGTTAAAGAAGTTCAGATCATCCAAACCTCAGTTAAAGACTCTGCAATATTCTTTTCATCTTTAGAAACCAGGGGTCTGTATTTTGAGGAAACACCCTATGATGCATTGTATTTGTCAGTAGTGAGCCAAAATTATTGAAAGACAGTCCTGTAGTGATTATAAATCACTTTTAAAATAGTTAACGGTGAATTAATAATCAGGTACAAGAGCCAGGTGACTAAACTCTTCCCTGAAGGAAAAATGCTCATTTATGAGAGATATATTTCCTAAATTGGATGTTGGTAACAACCCTGGTCTCATGCACAAGGTTTTTAATTACTCAAGTCACTGATCAAGTAGAAACAAGTCTACGAGCTCCTTGTGGAGATGGAATATTTTGACCTACCCAGGAAAACAACATCCTACACCAAAAGCATTTTCAAAGATACAAAATGTGTGTGGCATTTGTTTACACACAAAGTTGTAAAAGGGATCTCTAGAAAAGTCAAATCTCTCTTTATACGTACCACAGGGATAATTATATTGAAAGATAATTATTATCTAGGCCTAGAAAACAGTTTCTCATGTTTCTCCCAGTTGATGTACGTCTGCATATCTTACATAGACTTTATGACCTATGGGTCACAAAGATCCTCAAAGAACCACACAGATTTTTAGATCTTGTTCAGATCATTTGCAAGATAAATTAGAGATTGCTTCTGAACCCCAAAACCATCATTCATTTATGAATGGTTTTAATGGTGAGTTCTATCACAAAAAGATTTTTCATGTGTTCAATAGTTATATTTCAGAAAAAGTGTGTGTATACTATAAATAAATTTATATGCTAGTATATATGTGTTTATACATATATACATATATATGTATATATATACATATAAATGAAGATTCATTTATATTATATATCTAGATATACATTATATATACAAAATATGTGCGTGTGTGTGTGTGTGTGTGTGTGTGTGTATCCATATATATACCCCTGGTTTAAGTCAATTATATGTCTTTTCATTTCATAAGTTCAAACCCACAAGTTTCTACTAACTACTCTTAAGATAAAAGCAGAATTCAGGTCATCTGTCTGGTTTTTATTTCACCTAGTATTTGTCCTCTAATTATCCTTTCCTTTACTGCCAGGTTATTGATGGATTTGTCTTAGTCAGCATTTTAGTTGCTTTCAGCAGGAAGTTGCTCAGAAATCCTTGTCCACCACACTGCTATAATCAATAGTTGTGCTTCATGGATTTTTTTTTTAAAGTAAAACCATTAAATGTGACATCACAAAGATGCACAATTAGTTTACTATTTTAGCTACACTTCTATGTCAATATATCTCATCTCCAGTCTGCATTCCCTTCATGACAGGGCAAGTCACTTAACTGTTATGCCTCATTTAGAAATGAGGATAATCCCAAGTCCTATTCTGCAGGTTTGTAATACAGTTTAAATGAGTTAATGCACATAAAATAGTACAGTGCTTGACAAGGCACTAATGGTTGATAAAAGTCTAACTATGATGATGTTTATGTCTATATCCGATTCAGAAAAACAAGTTTTTGTGTTTCTGGTCTAGCTGGCTGTGAATGGCTAGAAAAGTCTCCTCAAACACAACTGCCCACTTACTAATTTGACTAACAGAAGTCTGAACAGCGTTTGAAAGAGAAATTTTCTTGACAAAATGCCAGAAATTGCCATTGATGGTTTAAGTAAAAGAGTGGATACATAGGTAAAGTGCATTCAAAATCAAGAAGGCGTAGTAATAGAAAGGAAAAATCAGAGTATGCTATGAAGAAAGAGAGATGGAAGCAATTAATAAGGATTAACCTATTATTTCAGAATAGTGTCTCATGAGCTGTGATGCTTATGGTTTGTAGGCAGCTAGACATTATATATACAAGACTTTTAAGCCTTTTCATATAATGGTGCCTAACTTTGTTTCATATCCTTTCTGGCTTCAACCTATCCTGATACCTTATATTCTGAGAACCTGGGGATTTGAACAGGGGATTTGTGAAGAATTCTAAGCCATGAGATTTATGTCAGCAAAGTATAATTACACTCAGTAATGTTTAGAGAGCTAATTTTGAGGACCCTTTGAACACTGGCTCTCAGAATAGTAAGTTTATGAACATCGAGGACAGCAATAAATTGATATTCTGAGGTTTGCAAGGAGGAGTCCTCGGGGACCTAACGTCTGGGTGTTCCACTGACATTGCTGCCTCTCTTGTCGTGGGTGTTGATGATATAAGGATGAAGAAAGTCTTTATCTCCTTGATAAACCTTGATCATTAAGATACGAAAGACACCTCTTTGGCCTTTTCTTCCCTTAATTTGTCAAGTGAATCATCGATGAACGAAAGGTGACTTAGGGACGGTATCTCTGGAAGCAGAGGGCTGTTTGTACACGGGTTGGGGACAAGCCCGTGTGGCTTGCATTTGCAGCTTGCCACAGTGTTATGGAAACACAAGTTAATCTTGGCCTGGAAAAATGACTCTCTGTCGCTCCCTGGATGTGTGCATCTTCAGGGCACAGGCTGCCAAAGCAAACAGGCACCATCAGATTCCTTTCCACCTCCCACAAGAGTGGCCTTATTGAGGATGACCTCTAGAATGGTGAGAAAGGATGCATTCACCCATCACTGCCTTTGCCCTCCCCAGATTCTTAGACCCCTCACTTGAACCCTGCAGGGGATGTAGACAATCAACAAAGGAATGTTTTCATAAACACCATTTTTCAGACGGTTTTTCATCAGTGAAATATGAAGACACACTGGAGCCTTTTTAGCCTGTACTGTTGTGGACTGGCTCAGTAAAATACCACCTTGCTGCTGATCATGGTTTTGATAGACCTACGTATACATCCAAATACATGCAAATATATTTAATCTAAAGGTTCTCGTTAGCATGATGTGAGATTTGCCCTTACTGCTCAATAGAAGGTTCCAGAATGTTAAAGAAGTGGAAAATATCTTAGGGATTCATTAATCCAGCCCCTCTTTCCATATGAAATGTGTCTTGCTTGTTACCCAATGATTCATAACCACTCAACAAAATGCTTACTCTGGGAAATTTCTTGAATATTTTCATAAATTTGCCTATCAGTCCACAACCCTTTAGAAAACATTTATTTTAAAGGACAATGGGCCCCAGTAACTTGTTAATAATTATGGTGAGAAATATATTCTGATGCTTACACATTGTGAGACCAATAAGAAAATACTTCTAATTGGGTGGAAGGAAAATATATTATTAGGTATCAGCAATATAAACATCATCATTATAATCATCTAAGTACATTTTTATCTGGTCATGTTTTCAAATGAGTAAACCAAAAGCAAATATTTCTCTCACCCCTGATATGTTCTAAGCCCTAAACTTGATGTCTTGAAGAACACAAAAGAAATGGGAAGCTATTCTTGTTCACGGAGACCTAGCAGAAGTGATGGTATTGCAATGCATTTGTGAATCAGAGAAGAAAATGATAGGCAATAGAGTGCCAGATTGCACAACACCTAGCAACAGGGAATCAGGGTGAGAGAGAGATCAAGGGTAGTTGGGGAAAACTTACAGAAGAGATGGGATTTGAGCTTGACTAGGGTTACAAGGGGCAGTCTTTTTTTTTTTTTTTTTTAATACACTCTATTTAGTGTGGGCCTCAGCATGGAGAACCCCCTAAGCAGAGATCAGCATTAAAGAACTATTTCTGACCGCTTCAATGAATGAAATGGCCAGCAAGAGAATAATGTGGGTTTTACCATCCACATACCTTCTAGTCATTAATTGGATCATCTTGTTCCTACATGGCAGTGTTTCACTAAGCAGTTCTGTTTTATAAGTCTACATACAATTTCTGGTAGAAAGAAATGTAGGTCTAGAAACACTGATGAAACAGTGAAGTAAGAATATAAGACTTCTTCAATTAATTGTAGCTTTTCATGATGGTGTAGTCCCTATATCCTGAGTGTACTTCTCAGATTTTCCCATATTAAGTCTTTCATGTAAACATGTAAAAAAAAAATTAATGTTTTGCCATTTATTGATGATGTGACAACAGGAACTCTAAGACCAAAATCACAGAACAGAAGGTTTTGCCTCAAGTTTGTTCAGCAGAAAAACATCACGTGTAAGGAAAAGGGCTGGCTGCTTCAACGTATGAAAATATTTATAAAATAATGCCACTCACACATAGTTACAAGTTAGCACACTCCCCTTTCTGCCCAACAAATTTTCAAACTTTTTTCAGATATATCCTATTAGTAGTTTACCCAAAGACAGATTGCATTCATCACTTTTTATGAAATGAAAATATATACAATTTAGCTGGAACCAAGGCTAATTTTATATGTGTGTGTGTGTGTGTGTGTGTGTGTGTGTGTACATATATATTATATACACACATTCATATACATATACATAATAGTAAATAAGTCTAGGGGCGCCTGGGTGGCTCAGTGGGTTAAGCCTCTGCCTTTGACTCAGGTCATGATCCCAGGGTCCTGGGATCCAGCTCCACATCAGGCTCTCTGTTCAGCAGGGAGCCTGCTTCCCGTCCCCTGCCCCCCACCACCCCCGCCTGCCTCTCTGCCTACTTGTGAACTCTGTCTGTCAAATAGATAAATAAAATCTTTAGAAAAAAATAGCAAATAAGTCTATTTATAATGTATACTCACATACTTGCACACACACTTTTTCCTGAAATATAAGGATGGACTTGAACACATGAAAAATCTTTTTGTTATAGAATTCATTATCAAAGCACGTATGTTTTTATAAGTAAATGATGGTTTCGGGGTTCAGAAGAAATCTCTAATTTATCTCACAAGTGAGTTAAGATTTTAAAGAAGTTTGTGAGCATCTACGAGGGTCTATATGACCTTTGGACCCAGTCTATGGCATATAGTAAACTGCTGCATTAGTGATTTACTGTGTGTGAAAAATTACAATGAAACACATGACTTAAGTCAACTATAATTATTTATTATCTCTCAGTTTCTGTAGGACACGAGTTGGCACAGAGAAAGCAGATACAGCCTATCTCCATTCTACAATGTTGGTGGTTTCAGCTGGAAGACTGGATACTATGATTGGAATAATTTGGGAATCTCTCTCAACCACATGTCTGACTCTCACTGCTAGTGTCGGCCATTAGCTCAGCTACAGCGGTCAACCAGAACGTCTACACATGCCCTCTCCACACATTCTGGCCTTTCTATGAATGGAGACTGGGCTCCCAGGGCAAGGGTCCTGAGACAAAAAAGCCAGGCAGAAGCCACATTCTTTTTATGATCTGGCCTCAAGTAGTCACAGTGCATTATTTCCACAAACTACATTGATTGGGACCTTTACAAGCCTCTCCCTAGATTTGAGGAACACAGTCATAAGTACAGGTCAGGTTTAGTTCTGGTTGAGGAAGAAAGAGGAGCTAGCTCTCTGGAAGGGCTCCCTGAGTTCTTCTGAGGTCATGAGTAATGTTCTATTTTAGAACTGGGACAGAGGGATCATGTTCCGTATTCTCCCTGCAACTCTTCTCAAACCCCTCAAAACACAACTCATGGGGTGCCTGGGTGAATCAGTGGGTTAAAGCCTCTGCCTTCGGCTCAGGTCATGATCCCAAGGTCCTGGGATCAAGCTCCACATCGGGCTCTCTGCTCAGCGGGGACCCTGCTTCCCCCTCTCTTTCTGTCTGCCTCTCTGCCTACTTGTGATATCTGTCTGTCAAATAAATAAATAAAATCTTTAAAAAAAACCACACAACTTATCATACCCATCCAAGGATCACCATTGTTCTAAAAGTTTCACCTTTGCTATATGTCATAACAGACTATATACCCTCCAGACCCTGCCTATCTTATCAGTTTTATCTTACTTTTTTATTTTTATATGCTGATTTTTATTACATAGCAATGTTTCTATTGTAAAAAAAAAAAAAAAGGGGAGGCCCATACCAGGTATGATTAGAGGTCAGTGACCCAAAAACTGTTCCATTTTGGACTGGTCTATATTAATCCTTGGTCTTGTGTATCTGAACTGTCCGTTTGTGTATTTGGTTTTTGTTGTTGTTGTTATACTTCTTGGTTTTGCTTTGTCCACTTCTTGAGAGTAAGGCCATGAAAACAATTCCTGAAATGATGCTGATTCTTCAAGTCTCTTCTGGAAGCTGAAGAGGAAAATGTGTTTTGTACATTTGAAAAGCTGGAAATAGCTATTCAGCCTCTGGGTTTATTCAAACCACTGATTTCTAATTTGTAACATTCTTCACATGGTGCTGGACATAGAAAGCTCTACTAAAATTTTTGAAGGTGTTTACTTCTCTGAATTACGTATGTGTTTTTGGTCATTTCCTTGAAGGGCACGTCTAGTTAGCACAGTGTGTGCTTGACATTCCCCTTAGCGAAAGATAAATCCCGGAACTGACTTTTCTATCAGGACATATTCCTCATGTGCTAGTCTGTCAACAATATTTGTTGTGTAGTTGTTGCCTGCCAGGCAGCATGCTGGGTCCCTAGGAGCCCACGGCCAACAAGACAGCCATTGCTCCTGCCGCCATGAATTCCTAGTCTAGTGATTACACAGGAAGCTTTTGTTTTCTTGTATTTAAATTTTAAAACAGATTATTTTACTATTTCTTGAAAATCTATGAATGGATGAATTCCTTTACAACTTTATACTTATGCTTTCTTAATGGTGGTTTGATTATCCAATCCATTTGCAAATATAAGACAGTATTTAACTGAAAAGGAATTTCAGAGAATAAAAGAAAAACAACATGAAAAATAACATTATGAACCTATTAATAAAAAAAACACAACTGATCATGGCTTAATCGGTTAGGTGGCCATTCTTCCATATGCTAAAAATTGCAGTTCATGGAATGAGAGCAGTTCAATGGCAGGGTCATGAACCTTTTATTTATTGGTATGATGTACATCTCAAACTGGATGTTTTGGCTTCCTTTGTTTTTGAGGAAATGTTATTTTTTACTTACATAGAATAAACATAGCATTTAATAAGAATTTGTCACAGTTGATAAAAGTATCAACTTTGATGCCAAAAGAGACTAGTGAGTTGGTTATAAAATGACTACAGATATTTATAGTTGCAGAGATGATAAAAGCTATGCTGCAGGATTTTTATATTTATATTATGGAAGTCACAAAATGTCTGGGTGTCAGTTGTAAGAGCAAATAGAATAATTTAAATAATTTTCGCTTATGACTCTTCTTTTCCTAGCCACAAACAATACTGTTTCTCCTACTTCCAAATGCTCTTCCAAACAGTCAGGAAGACAGTGATAGTCCATAAACATAAATGTACCCACTCATTGCTTCTTTTCTGGGATTGTCAAAACGTAAATGAAATCAGCTAAGTTTTGGAAATATGCGTGGTTCTCAAGAAATGTTCCCTGAGGTAAAAACAACAGTAAAACAGAACGAAAATCTTACAAATCACTACCTGGTCAGTTTTTCTCTCCTATAAAAACAAAACTAGTAGAAAATTGACCTGAATTCAGTGTTTAAGCCATTTTTCATATAGAGATAACTTTCCAAGTAACCTTGGAGCAATTTGGAACATATTGCTCCTGTAATTAATTTTCCTTAGAGTTTTCTGGAAATGTTAACCTTCTTAAATTGAGATATATATACCACAGTTTATTTCTAATTATCTATTTATATACCCTGTATGTGTATGTGTGTGTATGTATGTACAATATTTATTTATAAAAGAACAAGGCAGATCTGAGAGAAGAAAATGGACTATTTATTTTGCTGTCTCTATTTCTTAATACTGTGAAAACATCCTCCTTTGCTGCCTATTCAAACATTGGCAAATTACTTAGCAACAAGAGCATATATTTGGGGTATATTTTTTTAGTCACCACATCAGTGTCAAGGATAAGAAATATTATCAGGTATGTACCTTCCAAAAAATACCACATTATCAAAAAAAATAAAATCGCACCAAGTAGGTCAACCATTCATTAAAGTCTGGGGTAACAGCAGTCAAGAAAAAGTAGGTCTGGCACAGCATAGAGAAAAGCACTTTGTCTACCGAAGGATGAACACTAAAATTTGGTATGGAAGATGAAATTTCTTCCTCTTCAAGGTTTTTAAATCTTAAACATTCATTCATTCAACAAATATTTATTAAGTGTCTACATTAAAGACATCAAGGTTGGGGGTGGGGGAAATGGAGAGGTGTTCAGTGGGTATAAAGTTTCAGTTATGCTAGATGAATACATTCTAGAGATCTACTGTAGAACACAGTACCTGTAGTTAATAGTAAGGGATTGTGCACTGCAAAATTTGTTTACAGAGTAGATCTCATATCAAACGTTCTTACCACAAAAACAAAACAAAACCAAACACACAAAAACAAAAGAACACAAGGAAACTTCAGGAGGTTTTGGCTAATGTCTAGTATCTTGATTGTGGTGATGGCATCATGGGGGTTTGCACGTGTCCAAACTCATCTAACTGTCCACATTAAAATTTATAGTTCTTTGTATATCAATTATACCTCAATAAAGCTGGTAAAAAATTTAAAAAAAAACCCCACTGTTCTAGGCATTCAGGACATAGCAGTAACAAACAAGTCTGTCTGCACGGATCTTACTTCTGGAAGAGGAGACAGAAAATAAACATCATAGAGTATCAATTAGTGATATCCTACAACTGCAGATGACATATCTTTAGTTTAAAGTTTACCAACATCATCATCACATACAACCACATAAAATGGAGTGAACTCCTTAAAATAATTTTTATTCAACACTCATAGGAATAATCACTAGGCCAAATACTATGAGAAGTAAGTTAAAAGATGCTATCTCTGCACTCTGGAGGTTATCTGATGCAGATGAAATTGGCACAAGTCAACAATGGAATGCCTAATAGTTATGCAAAGTTAATTTCTAATCTGCAGTTGGTATTATGGAATATGGGATTACAATTATAGAAGGAAAAGGAAGTGATATGTAGATGGTCTGTCTTGTTCCATGGGTGGTAAAACTGATGTCTTCCGAAAAGGAACAGACTTTCATTTAACTTGGGAAATTGCCACGATATTTTTCCATTACTTGATTATTCTAGGAATGGCGAGGTCATCCTTTCACACTCTCTGTGGCAGCAAAGCCAGAGGTTGACGTGAAGCAGGTAGACTCCTTCCTAGGAGGAAGGGATCATCTCCAGGAGATCCTTATTGTTCTTGCCAACGTCATCTGGGTTGCAAAGAAAGCTCCAGCATGCTGACAGAGGATCACAAAAATCAAAAACAGAAGACAGAGTAGAGATGGGTCTCACGTGAACTGAACGTGAGGACTGGAAACCCTAAGCCTTCCTAACCGTAGCCGTTAACCCGTGTCCCACACTATGACCTTGCAAAATCAGACGATAACAATTGGTCTTATTTTTTTCTGAGAAATAATAAAATTGACACAAGACATTTCTATCTGGGGAGATTCTTGGGTACCAGCTGATGTCATAGGATCTCAGGCAGACAGTAGATTACTGTCCTTGGGGTACACGTCAGTGTAAGATCCAGTCAGTGACGTCAGTGTAAGATCCAGTCAGTGACAGCAGTGTATCCTGTGGTCTATGTGGCTGCAGCTTACTATTTTGAGTGAGGGAGTTTCTGAGGATGAGGAAGCGAGTAGGAAAGAAAATAAAAAATGTGAGGATGCACATTAAATGAAAATATGTCACCTGGAACTGACAAAGAATAACATACTGAATTATCAGATTAGTCAGCTATCGCACAGTGGATCTCAGGATCTCAAGGTGATGGGAAAGAGAGCAGGTAAATTTAGTTGGAGGGAAGCAGAATAAAAGAGAGAAGAGGAAAATTAAACAAGCTATCCAACTGGACAGGTCGTGTTCAGGTGGTATGCAAATGTGTGATACTTTGGGCATAGACAGATAGCAGTAGGAGACTGGGTTCCCTGCAGGAGGAGGGATCTGCTGTAATGGAGTGTGGTTGTGAAAGTGGGGTCAAACAAAAAAAACACATTCTCCTCTTTCTTAATTTTGCTAGAGGCCAAAGCTCTATGTTTAACATGAAATGGCAAATTTTCAGTTTTCATTTGGATGCTTAACAACATAGATGCAGTCTTGATGTCCGTGAATAATCTAGCAAGGAAAAAGATGAAAGCATAAAATGCAGAAGCCAGTAAAATCCTTCCGAGACTGAAGGAAGAGGAAACTGTACTAACAGGAATGAGCTGAACACATCTCCCCAAGCCACATGGTCCCTTCTGGACCCGCTCAAAGACTCAACTCCTTGTCTTCTAAAGGAAGGGGATAACATGTCTGCCAGGAAAACTACTTACCTTGCATTCTATGAGACCCCATTCCTTCCCAGAGGGTCCAGCTGTGTGCTCAAAAGCAAAAGGAAAAGCAAATGGTTTGGAAAGAAAACTTGTTGATGTCTCTTTCCCCCAAAGGTACTTCAAGCAGTAAATGAACACACACAATCTGTGTTTATTTTCTTTTAAATATATTTTTGAAAATATTATGTGCTCCAAAATATGTTTTCAAATCTGCTTGCCATTCCCTGGCCATGAGTGATGTATTTTATCCATATTCATAACCATGCACAAACTTTCTATTCATAGCTCCCTGCAGTATAAATTCTGGAGGCAGGGAGGAATTTCCTTGTGGCCCACATATGATAATCCTTTACCAGAGGGCTGGCTCCAAATCAATGTTTGCATTCCTCCAATGGCTCAGATTAAATGTAAAGGAGTGAGGTATTTAGGTCTTCCTTCAAAAGATTAACAGCACTGACATGTCCAGGGAGGATAGGATAGTGTGTTCATAAGCTCTCGCTAGCTTCAGGAATGTCTAACCTGATTTCCTGTCATAAATATTACATTTAGAAAAAAAAAAAGTTTTAGAAATATGCCTGTTCAAACTCAGTGTGGACCCTTCTAATACCAGTTCCCTGTGGCAGCAGGAAACCAGCACCACAATCCCCAGTGCCCAACACCAGGAGGTCATGGGCATCCCCACTGTCCTCCTCTTCATCCTCAGTGTGAGGAAAGTCATTCCCCCTAGGATTCCTTCTGGGAGGTAGAGGTAGAATTGTGGGTGGCAGTCCGCTGTGTGTGCACAGCTTGGAGAGGATGCATGTTTACTAAGGGATGACTTCAAAGCTGTCTCACAGAGGAAGTATCTGTCCCCACGTCCACCCCCGTTCCAGAGAACAGGGTTTTTGTCTCAGGTAGGAATCTTGGTTGGATCTCCTGCCTCTGAGTGACTATGAAAGAGGCCAGCCTCTTTCCTCTGCACTTTGAGGAGGTGACACCAGCTAATCACAGGTTCTTCCCAGTGCCCAGCCTTAGAGGGGACCAGGCAATGCGTGCCTGTGGCTGCTATCGGAGGTGATCAGGCCTATGGGAGGGAGAGAAGTTTCCTCCTCGGTTAGAACAGGGAGCCTAGGGCATTTCACTTTTCAGAGTTCTTCCCTCAGTCATATCTTCCCACTTGGCATTCGTTCCTCGGGCTGCCAGTGAACTGAAACTGAGAGGCTATGAAAATATACACAGGAAGGAGAGGTAAAGGAAGGGCATGGGCTGCTCTGCTGGGCTCCAGGCATAACTTTCCCTGGTTGCTTGTTCTTGATTTTCCTTACTTGGCAGTTTCACTCCAAAAGAGATATCCTCCTTCTTCCTTTGATTTGTCTGTGTCGGGAGTGTAGGGTCAATTTGGGGGAGGAAGCGAAGGGATGTGTTTAAATCCAAAAGGAAATAGTCACAGAGTGTTCTTTCTTTCTGATAGGTGTCATTCCTCTGAGGGAAAACAGGAGCAGAATTTGGGTGTTGTTATCATACATTTCCTAGGTGCGGTCCTCAGATTTCCTGCAGAGAAACTCAGGGAGATCCTGTTTTTACTATTAAACTTGGATTCATTCATGCAGAGTTGTTGCAGTCACTAACATGTGTTTTTTCAAACTGACTGGCATAAAGTTAATAACATAGACCAAGGTCAGCTGTGTCAACAGAGGCCAAGAAATTATTGAATGGCCGATTCGTTGATGATATTTATAAGTCTTGTATAGATAATGTGTCAGTAATTATCATAAACAACAGGTAGTGAAAGGTTGACCTACATTCTGCATATACCAAGGACAGCTACATCAATAACCTTCATGTTAAGAACTTGGGTATGTGTATCTTTCCAGAACAAGTCTACATTCTGCTTCCCTCATCATATGTATGCTAAGTTATGTGTCTAAGAAAAGATTAATTAATACCCGCATTTTCTGGAAACTGTGTGATATTCAGGGGGATACAAGATAGAGCTTTCTTCTTTAGCAGATAATGAGCAAATGTTAAATATAATTAAATATAATTTTAAAGATGAATAAGGCAATAATTATGATATAATACTACAAATATAATTTTGGATATGTGCTTGAGGTGTTATAGAAGCAGGAGGTATATATCTATGTCATATTGGGAAGTGGAATGTCAGGACAAATTTCTTTGTAGAAGAGACCTTTAGTTGACTCCTGACTGATGGACAAGATTCACCAGGCCAGGATGGGATAGGGAGTGTGGTGGCTTGTTCTAGCCTATACAAAGGCATGACTGTGGAAAAATATTGGGAATCTGAAGAATCCATAGTTTGCTATGATTGGAACATAGTATGCACTTTGGGGACATGAGAAATTAAGTGGAAGAACTAGGTAGGGGAGTGGTTCATGAAAAGCTTTGATGCCATTCCACCCAATTTGCAATTATCCTGACGTCATTACCTTCCCAGGAAAGACAAAGCAAGATTTTATCAGGAGAATTATCTACAGTTATTATTTTAGAAAGATCATTCTGACAATTACACTGAAGATTGATTAAGAAGAAGAGAAGGGTTGGGGCGCCTGGGTGGCTCAGCGGGTTAAGCCGCTGCCTTCGGCTCACGTCATGATCTCAGGGTCCTGGGATCGAGCCCCGCATTGGGCTCTCTGCTCAGAAGCCTGCTTCTTCCTCTCTCTCTGCCTGCCTCTCTGCCTACTTGTGATCTCTCTCTGTCAAATGAATAAATAAAATCTTTAAAAAAAAAAAAAAAGAAGAAGAGAAGGGCAAGACTAGTCTTAAGGAGGTTATTAACTAAATACAGAATCTGGGTTTCAGAGGAAAAGAACTCTAGAGATCTGAAGGGGAAATACTCTATAAAGTTTAGTGCCTAGTTCAGGGGAAGAGTAGGTACATGAGTCAGGGAATGGTCAAGAACTGTAAAAGATGAAAAACTTTACCCTATTTACAAAATAACATTTTAACCTGCCAGAGCTTCATGGGCGCTGATAACAGACACAAGAATCCAGAGTCAGAGACAAGAGAGAGTCTGTTACTTGTAACAATAGCACTAGCCAGAGTATTTGCATTTTTGTGCCAGTTCCCTGAGCCTCCATGTCTACAGGGCAACACAAAGAAGGGCCAGATGACATCTGCACAGTAGAATGCATTATAAGGAAAGAATTCTAAGTTTAAGGAACCCAGAACTTTTATCATGAGCATTAAGCATCCTTGCTCTTTCCTCTGAAGGGAGACACTATCTGCATCTTCCATCCAATAAGCATTTGCATTTTACTCCAGAGACACTGCTTCTATCTTTCAAGGCTCTTCATTCTACAAACATCCTTCTTAAGATCATACAGAACAATGGGCACTCAATGCCTTGCTTGCCTTGCAGAAATGCAAGAAACCCATGGAGAACTGTCTTACAACAGTCAACTCCCCAAGGAAAAGGAGAAACTAAAATGACTTCCAGTTGTGTCACATGAGCAGCTAGATGAAGGAACAGCAGGAGAAATGGGAGGAGATAGGGTACATAAGCACCAAGCCAAAATGGGAAAGTAAAATGAATCTTCAGTATCACAAGAGAGATATATCAAATCATGTATGATAATGGTTAACCTTAAGTTCATACAGAGTTTTGAGTTCTTACCCCAATATTTCAGGGATGAGCCTCTTTAACCAATACAGGCCTCCTTGGAAGAAATTCAGAACTCCTGCCTAGTTTGAACCAATGTCCAGCTTGCATATCTTGATATGATCCCTGTTCTTCTGGCCTTCTAAGAAGAATCAGTGATACTAAGAGAATGCATTCTGAGAGCAGAATTAGCAAGACATGCATCATCCAATATTTGACACATAATACGAAAACGACAGATTTTCTGAAACTTTCCCAGACCAAAGATAGGAACAGTTGCATAGAAACTGTTATCATTCACATAGTATCCTCCAAGCTAAGAAAAAAAACAAGCTAGGGTTCGGGAGACTCTCATACATCTAGTCCCAGACCCACCACAGCACTGATTTCTCTGAGTTATAATTCTTTGGTTACAATTGTTCATCTCTTCTAAAAAACCATGTTTCTTGAAACTAGGGAGTGTCTTATTCCTCTTTATATTTTCCCCATACCCTATCTTCTGCAGTCTGATTACGTTATATAAATCAGAAATGAGAAGTCAATTTAAGTTGAAACTTCGCATTTTAGAAGTTCTTTTGTCTTCCATACGATATATCTTGGAATCTATCCAATTAGTTAAATTATCTTCAGAATTGAAGTGGAATGGCTCAAGCAATTCAGAAAAACTTGTCATGGGCCATTAATTTCTATTCTTGGATGAACATAATCCCTCACACACCAAAGAAATAAGTCACTCTAATCCATGTTTCCTTTCTAAGGTCATTAACACCTTTGGCTACTTGAGGGAACAATAAGTTGCTTTGTAAAAAAAAAAAAAAAAGAAAAAGAAAATAGTGACATCTCTATATTAATATACAGATTAAGTATAAAATTTTAGTGTCTCTGAATTTTAACAGCCCAATTAGCATTTGTCTTGCTGTTAACCTTTTTAGAGATACAATCTATGTACACATGTTAATGTTTTGCTGTTGCTATAGTTTGCCTCAGCCCTGAGGCTTATGTCACTAAAACCATTACAACATTATAAAGTGATTTTGGTATTACACAGAGAACAGTCAGTAGCTCTGTATACCACCATTGACTTACATCTTAAAAATTCAGGGTCTAGAGTTTTGCTATAGAGTGAGATGGTAACAATAAAATTTGACAGGAAAGGAGGAGAGTTTCTAGAGACCTGATTAGAATGATTTGGAGCAGGGTTGTGGAGACTTACCAAGATTTTGTTAAATCTGTCTTTGTTAACTACTTCCCTAAAGGGTCCAATTACTGTATTAGTCTCTGAGGACAGCTATAACAAAGTACCACAGTCTTGGCTTAAACAACAGAAATTTATTTTCTCACTGTTCGGGAGGCTGGAAGTTCAAGATCAAGGTGACAGCTAGGCTGCTTCTTTTTGAGGGCTGAGAAGAAGACTCTGCCCCACGTCTCGCTTCTCTTCCAGTGGCTTGTTGGAAATCTTTGGCATTCATTGGCACATCACCCAGATCTCTGCCTTGATATCCATATGGGGCTCTCCCTGTGTGTGCGTATGTACCTCCAAATTGCTTCTTATAAGGATACCAGTCATATTGAATAAGGACCCACCCTAATCACCTCATTTTAACTTGATTGCATCTACAGAAACTCCATCTTCAAATAAGGTCGCTTTATGAGATAGCAGGAGTTAAGACTTCAACATATGAAATTTGAGGAGACATCATTCAACCCATAATAACCAATAATACCCAAATCCCCACTTTAACAGACAATCCTTTTTTGATGCATTTGGCTCTCTTCTCCAGAAGCTATAATCTCTTTCAATGACACACCTTAGCCAACAAGGAACAAGTAACATTTCAATGAATTTGCTTGACTGGAAAATTATTTCTCAGTTGGTTTTTGTTTTTTTTTTTTTAATCTCAAACCTCAGGCACAATTTTTTTTAACATAAGCAACAAATAAAATTCCAATAGAAATGAAATCATAGTTTGGTGTGCATCACCACTCCCAACTTCCATCTAGAATTTCAAACATCAAGTAAAGATACTACACTATGTACTTAATTATGAGCCAGCCTAAGACCATTTTGAGCACCTACCAGGCCCTTGATAAATATCAGTTAATTCTCTTTAAATATATCATCAGTTATAAATTCTATAAATTCTAGGCTCAAGAAATAGTGCATTTCTTTACTATCTATAAATCAAGCTAATTCCCCTATAGAGCTTTTGGGCAGGATGAAATCCCATCTCAATGGGATTCTAATGTTACAGCATAGACGGATCTTGTTGAACTATTCCCATCTCCTCTGTGGAGGGACAGCTCTTTATAGTTCAAAAGGAAATTCCTTCTTATCTTATTCTTATCCAAACCACTTCCTTTGTCCTCAAAACTTATTGAAACAATAGACTTTATGCTGCAGTATACTCAGAGCCTAGCTTACTAGCAATTAGAAACTATATTCTTCTTTCCCTTAGGAAAAACAGATTTTAATATTTAAATCTTTGTATTTAAATATTTGTATTTTTGGTCCTCTAGTAAATTAAAGAAAGGGAAGAAGACAAGGGAATTACATTGATATAATAAAGTTCACATCCAGGCTAGACTACACTAAAACTCCTTTGAGGGCAGGATTCAGACCTATTGAATCCAGCTATCAATAAATAGTGAATGCATAGAAGTAGTCCTTTATTGCCACCAACATAGGAAAAGCCCTCAGCTATTCTGAGGGGAAAAGTGAGGTGATGTATTTAAGTTCAAAAGATAGACATTTTGGGATGCCTGGGTGGCTCCGTTGGTTAAGATTCTGCCTTCAGCTCAAGTCATGATCCCCAGGGTCCTGGGAGAGGGCCCCACATTGGGCTACCTGCTTAGTGGGGCGTCTGCTTCTCCCTCTGCTGCTTCTCCTGCTTGTGCTCAGTCTCTCTCTCTCTGGCTTTCAAATAAATAAATAAATAAATAAATATAAATAAATAAATAAATAAATAAAATCTTTAAAAATATATATACATCTTTGAGTGAGAAGACCAATGTTCAGATTCCAGTTTTTGCTGTTTCACACAATTTTGAGCCTTGGTTTCTGCATCTATAAAATGAAGATAAAAGCTTTCAAGATTTTTGTGAAATTTAGAGATAACTTATCTCAACTGCTTGGCACATAAAAGTACTTCACATCTCAGTAGCTGTGGTTTTATTACTACTATTATTTTATTGTCACTATTGTTTTACATTCCCAACAAATGGAGTTTGGCAGATAGCTGCTGTTCCATGAAAGGTTAGCTGTGGAAATCTGAAGCTTCCTCATTCTTTCTTTGAGATAGTATGGACTGACCTTAAAGTATTAAACTTGAGTGTTTCACCACTAAGATACTGTGGCAGGTAGAATAATGCCTCCCCTTCCCACCTCCCCACAAGGATATCCAAGTCCCAATCCCCAGAACTTGTGAATATGTTATCTTTTATGGCAAAAGAGGACTTTGTGGATGTGATTCATCTAAGGATCTTGAGAAGGGGAGCTTATCCTAGTGGACCCAGTATAATCACAAGAATCCTTATAAGCAGTAGCAAGAGGGTCAAAGTCAGAGAGGAGAAATGCAGAAGCAGAGCCAGGGGAGAGGTGTGGAAAATGGAAGTCCTCTGCTGTCTCAGAATACTACAGACGGGGTGGCTTAATAAACAGCAATTTAGAAATCTTCTGATATCCCGAGAAGTGACTTCACTAAGGGAGAGAAAGACCAGGCAAAGTGGCTGCCCTTGGGCCACAGTGGGCCACAACCCACTGCTAGTTTCCTAGACCCAACGGTTGCGCGGGAGAAGCTTACCTTGTGGGCAATGGTTCTGAATCTGCACCCCATGGAGTATTTTCATCCTTGAATCCTTTTGCTTTTATTAAATTCCCTTTTACATGGCTTGGTTTGGCATCATGGGAGACTGCAGGTAAAGTGGAAAGAGGAGAGATGGTGGTCCAGAGCACAGGGGCAAGAGGCCAGAAAACCAGACAATTACTGGTTGGTAGAAGGGTTGGGAGAATAGCCACCAGGATGAGAGAAAGCTGTGAGAGGGCAGTTGTTAGAGAGCTCTGCAAGGAAGAGGAGAAAGTCTCCAAATTCTAGGGTCATCTGGAGGGTAGGTTCTTCTTAAAGGACAGCTGCCAGTAATGCTTTGCCGCCAGCTTGTTGAATAGAAAGGGAATCAGACACAGACTACCATCGGTAAGAAGAAAGTCAAAAACATATAGCATCCTGGAACCCAAGTGAAGAAAGTGGAAAAGGGAGGATCTTTCATTTCCAGTGCTGGTGCTACGTCAAAGAACATGCGGGCTCAGTGGTAAGCTGAGATTTACAGCTACATAGAGAAAATAAGTAAAGTCAATTCGTATTTCACAGAAGCATCTTTTTAATGCCCAGCCAGTGCAACACTCAGGCACATAATCAAACACATAAGTTACTCTCTTTTACTTGATATTGAATTGGGGGGAGGGGGTGGCAATGCGCCCAACTTGGCGCTCACTCTTAGTGCCAACCATCTCCATCGTATTTTGCCCCGCAGCCTCTGGGCAGTATGTTCCCGTTGCTGTGTACCTTCGCTTTTCTCTGAATAATCTGGCCCCCGGTACTTTTCTAGCTCAGGTTTCTGGTGTCAGAAATGTCTGCGTTCTTGTCCAGCTAGTGATCCCTCAGCCAAACTCTTGTCTTCCTCTACAGGAATAGCCCTCCCTTTCTTTTTGTTTTGGACTAACATTTATGAAGGGCAAAGTAATTGCCCTTAATCATATGCTGACACCGAGCTCACATTTTCCCTGTATGACCTCATTTAATCCTCAAAGCAACCCAAGGAGGAAGGTTCTGTTATTATTCCCATTTTACATAAAAAGCCCAGAGAAGATAAACAACTTGCCCAAGGTTCACTAACTCTTAAGCGATAATCTGGGTTTGCAAGCCAGGTCTGTTGGCTGATTCCAGAATTGGAAATCTTAACTTTTATACCGCTCTCCCCTTCCATTGCCCCCTTCTTTCCCTCCTTCCCCTGTCCCTGCCCAGAGAGCCACTTACTCCGCCTCCCTGCACCTGCCTGCCTGCCTGGCACTAGGATCCTTGTATCATTTCCTGTGTTGTTTGTTAGGCAGCTCTATATATGTCTGTCTCGCTATTAGGCTATTAGACTCTGAGTCCTTCAGAACCTATGCTTTTTTGTTTTGTTTTCCCCTGTAGTGAATTCCCTGTGCATGGTACAGAGATGGAGATATGACAGGCTCTCCAGCAGGTCCTTAGTGCTTGTTGATATGTTTCTCTTTTCTAGAGAAGAAAGGCCTGCTGTGTATTATTCTAGGCTTAATATTTGGCCTAATGACAATGTTTTCTGGTTGTCACCTAAAAACAAATATATAAAGAAGAAGTTTCCTTCTAATCCTTGTTTTACCACATAGACTCCCAGAGTGACATCATTTAACTGGTGTTTTTTTGTTGTTGTTGTTGTTTTTTTCCTCAAGCTGGATAATTATGATGGAAAAAACAGCACAAGAAACAGATTTTGACTGACACTTTGGTGCAGTTGATGTTATTTGTAAAGAGGTCCTCATCTTCTGAAACCTGAGGGCTCAGAGTAAGTATGCGAAATAAAGCAGAATTCTAAGGGAATGTTTTTCACATTTTGTTGCTTCTTAAGCAGGAATACACTATTAAATCATTGGTTCTATAGTAGGAGGGCTATGTTTAAATTAATGAAGGAAATTTTGCTTATATATTTTTTGCTTCTCAGGGCAGGGACCTCTAGTCCATTATTAAAACAGTTAGCATTTTAATTAAAACTTTATTGGGTGTTGGTAAGACAGATCTGGACCCTAAGTCCTTTACCAAGACGTAATTTATGAATCTTTGCATGATAATATGTGAATCATATTCATTTTTAAACATACATTATGGAAAGAAAGGAAGGAAGGAAGGAAAGAGGAGAGAGAGAGAAAGGGAGAGAGGGAGGGAGGAGGGAAGGAGGGAACGTAGGAAGGAAGGAAGAAAGGAAAGAGAGAGAGAAAGACAAGAAGAAAAGAAAGAAAGAGAGGGAGGGAGAGAGATTGAGAGGAGGAAGGAAAGAAGGAAGGCAGAAAGGGAGGAAGAGAAAGAAAGAGAGGGGGAGGGGATAGAAGGAGAGAGAAAGGAGGAAGGAAGGGAGAGAAGGAGGGAGGAAGTAAGGAAGGAAGGAGGCTATTTTGAAGTTCTGTAGAAAACAACACCACTTCCCATTAGCTCTGACTCTGACTGGCTCTTGGATGCCGGGCTCACTCTCTTCTCTCATGGATGCTTCCGGACCCTGCAGGAAGGCTCCAAGTGCTCATCAGGCTCCTGCTCACAGGCCATGCTGCTCAGGAGGTCCTGCTCTCTTACAAGAGTGAAAAAGGCAGTTTTCTCCCTCAATCACAAGGACCCCTTGGGAATGCTGCTATGGATAGATGAGTGTTGCTTCTAGTTCTCTGAAGTATATGTCCTTTTCAAAAGTAATTTCCATAGAAATCCTTCCAAACCGTATTTCAGATACTTTTCTTCTTGAACTAATCATCAAATGTCATTTGATATTTTCATCATCACTCAGTATCACCAGCACGAACATTTCTTAATGAGCTCTGTTGCCAGGCTGGGATGGCTCTGAGGTTTATCGGAATTGATAAAGATTTGGGCCCTTGTCCTAAATGACCTTCTATAAACTGATAAAATGTGAGGTTTTGTTTTGTTTTGTTTTGTTTTTTCCTTTTAGCCTTTTCCCGTCTTTTCCTATGTACTCATTCCCTTCTTTGAATATATATATCGATGATTGCAGATCTGAATTGCCTGGGATTTGGCCTCCATTTATGTGTGTAGTAACAACAGATACATTGTGTGACCCAGTCACAACTCTGACACATGTGCAGTGACAGTAAATGCAGTAGACATGAGGGCCAGCTGTGCCCCACCCAAGAATACTGTATCGGTGCCTTGATGGCTGGATCTGGTGTATACTTTTTAGCTGCTCACAGCAGCTTTGGTTTTTTGTTGTTGTTGTTGTTGTTATTGTTGTTGTTGTTAATGTTCGGTTTGCAATTCTGTTTGAAATATATAAGATTGCCAAATAAATGAGTTCCTTGATAGACCAGGTGCTGAAGTGATGAGTTCATCTATTTTATATTTGTTTAATTATTTTCACCTGCAGCATTCCAGAGCTTGTATCATGTAACCTGGGCTCTATAACCTGGCCCGACTGTTTTTAAGTCCTTTCTCCCACACTTAGCAGCAGTATGATGTTGGGCAAGTTGCTTAATCTTCCTGTGTCAGTGTTGTCTTATCTATAAAATAGAAGTAATAGTAGTATCTAAATCAGGGCTATTGTGAAGATGAAATCTGTAGTCTATAGCTCCATGCCTTGCACATACTAAGCACTCAGGGAATGTTATTTTGTTAACATTGCCATTGTAAGCCTAGAACTGTGGATCCCAAGTGTTAAATGGAGCTGCCACACATGGTCAATATCCAGGGTCTATCAGTCATTCCACTTCATGGAAAAGATCTTTTCTGAATGCAGTTGACTCTCACTTTAAAAGTTCAGGGAAACTTTGACCGACTTTTCTTTTCGTGCTTGTCTTACTGTACTTCCAACTGCAGTTATGGAAAAAGAAAATCTCTGTGGAAGGCAAGAACTATAGTATTGCTCACCATGATCTAAAGCACCAGCACTCAATCAAAAACTAATTTTAGCGGGCACCTGCGTGGCTCAGTTGGTTAAGTGACCAGCTCTTGCTTTTGATTCAGGTCATGATCTCAGGGTTGTAGGACTGAGCCCCATGTTGGGCTCTGTGCTCAGTGAGGAGTCTGCTTGCCCCTCTTCTTTCCCCTCTCCCCCACTCTCCCCACCCCTCTTGCTCTCCCTCAAATAAATAAATAAAATATTTTTAAAAACTAATTTTGAATTGAAAGCAGACATATATTTATGTATTGGGCAGCTTTTTCATTCAAAAGAAAAAAATATATATGTATATCTAGCTTCTGAGGAACATCTCTAATTAATGATACTTTCACAGAGGAAAACTAGTTCCAGGAATGAGTAATGTTTACCAGATAAACAAAGTTCTTTCAAAGTGCTTTTTCAGCTCTGTGAATCAGTAGAAATACCAACCACCCCCAAAAATGTGACTCTCAGTAATCACAGCAGGGCTTTCCTCTCATGCCCAGACCTTTCTCTGGGAAGAGGAAAATTAATACCCTGCAGGGGATTTTCCAGGTTGACTTCCTTCAGTGTTGCTCCGCTCTGGCAACTGGTGTTGACAGCCCAGATGGAAAATGTTGATGCACTTAGAGGAGTGCTCTTCCAACTACATCAAGCTGAAGCCTGTGGAATATCTCTTTGATATAACCACTCTGCTTCATACTCTTTCAATTCTCTCAAGGTCGGAAGGGAGGAGTGTGGATTTAATGTAACACACTTACCAATGATAACCAGTCTGTCTGAATCATCGGTTATGGATTACAGCACTTGAGCAGTTCGTGCTCTATGAAAATATTCATGGACTCAAATATGTGTTATGGATAAAGGAGGGAAAGTGCACACTGTAGGGAACGTGTATCGTGTCATTACTTCCAAAGACAAAATTCACCTTTGATGGCAGTTTAAATGGAAAAAGAGGAATTCACGTCAGTTAAGCAGGAGGAGGGATGAGGAGAAGCATCGCTGTCTTGAGGACCCAGAGGAAGTGGTCTCTGAAAAAAGTACTGTGGGTCTGTCCCAAGTATCTCCTTGTACAAACACCCCCCACTCCATTCCCATCCCGGCTGTTCCTCTTCCCTGCTTGACCTCCTCGAGGGGGACCCCCCCCAACCCCCACCTTTCTAACCTTCCTTAGCCTCTCCTTACTACCGGACACCCAAGCCAGGTTGGACTTTTCACACCACCTTGTGGCAACACCTAAAAATCTTTTAAAAAACAGCTTTTTGTTTCTTTTGCTCAGAAGTATTCTCAAAGCTTCCATGTAGCTCTTCCTTTTCTAATTAAACAAGTTTTACTTTTTTAACCACTTAAGATAACTAAAAATTTGTTTCATACCACTAAATATTGTCATGTGTGTTATTTTGTATTTTAGTGGCAGAGTTGTGGTGAAGGGTGCTTTATCACCATTTGTTTTGTGCATTTTTACTTTTGTGAAAATTATTGATTAACTGATTAACAATCAACCGGTAGAATATTTCTATTTTTGAAAAAAGCAGAACTACCATTGAGCCAATGAAGCAATGGTTACATGAAATAACAGTAAGATAAAATTTTAATGTCAGGAAGGATGTGGAGATTCGTATTCTGGGCTTGCCGCTCTCCCCTTGGGGCTTCAAAACTTCATTCCTGCACATCACCAGGAAGCACAAGGAAACTGGTTGCCGTCTATTTTCTTAAGGCAAAGCCTCCTCAAATAGGGTACAGCAGTAAGAGGTCTGCTATTATTCCCCTCTTCCAATTAAAAACTACAAATTATTGATATCTCCCAGACCCTCCTTTGTTCTCAAAGATTCCATAACTTCATATGTATGGTGTTTCCTAGTTGAAGAATAAAATCTCCATATAAAAGAACAGTTGAGTTTGAAGAAGACTCACTACAGCGTTTGGATTGTTCAAAGAGAAGGGAAACGAACAAATAGTTAAAGGCCAGGAGGTGTCCATGGATGAAGAGAAATGTCATCGTCAAAGAAAATAGCAGAGAGAAACTTCTAGATTTAAAAAGAAATTTGCAAAGTCTGATTCATTAGCTGAGGAAATGAGGAGTGTAAGGTCACACCTGGCTTTTTGGTAGTGTATGGGACAAGAACCATGTATCTCTGATCTCTGTCTCTTTGGACCTTCTTACAAGGGAGGAAGAGACTCAGGCCATGTTGAAATACTACCAATGAGACTTGAGCAGGACAGTCACAGTACTACTCCGCTTCCAAATCCAGACTTAACTGGTTGCATTGTTCTAGGCTGTAGGTAATAGAGTTCTATATAGAAGAGGAAGGTTTGATCTTAACGGTAGGTACAGCAAACCACCTTGTCCACATTTCTACACACATTCACTCCATGAATAAAGAAACAAGGGCTACTTTGGTATTAATATTAGCAGATTACAGCACAATGTTAGACTGAACATGAATTAGGTGAGTCCTGAGACTCTCTCACTCTTGGGCTTGGGGACAACTGCACACCCTCCAGTTTGCACAAGGAACCTCTGGAGCAGACTTAGAGTAAGCAGCCTGATGGTAATATCACTCCTGGCAGATCTTATTTCCAGAAAAGCCAAGCTTCCATGTAACTGTTACCTGTTTTAATCTCTCTCAGCCATGGACTTCAATGAACGTTCTGTTGATGTAAATAGGAAAACATCAGGAGAATTTCCCTCCTTTAACGGTTCTCTCAGTAGAACTGGGACACTCTTACTATGTTTTAAATGATGGTTGCCTTTGCCCTTGAGGAGTAAGTGACAAGGAAGACCAGTGTCGTCGGAAACCAGCATGCCTCCCCAGAACAAGTGGGCCCTGTTACGCCTCACTCTTGCTCAGTGAACAGAAGCAGACGTGTTGGGACATCTGTAGTTGTGTGATGTCAAGGAAAATTTTCCTGCAGGCTTTGACTTGACAAGCTTTGAAATATTTCCCAGCTTTTCAGCGATATTATAATATTTTCCACGTATAATGGATTTATTATTTTTTTATGCTGCCAAAATGCGGTATACAGGAAAGACAACATGGAAAATTACCTGTGCCTACAGGAATCCAGTTCCTGTACGTTTTGAGGCTCTACACATGCAAGTTGGGACGAGGGCTCGATCGGAGAGCAATTACTACTGACACGTTACATTTTATATAAAGAAGCTACCCATCTTTATATAAAATGGGGTGTCTAGGCACTCAGACAGCAAGCTGAAGGAATCGAAATAGGGACTAAGAATGTGGCCTCAGAGACATTGTTGCCAAGGTGTAACATGAGAATATCTCTCTTTTAGATTTGTCGCAAGTATTGCATTGTATAATGCAAGTAGAGTACTACTCATTTCTTGTACAGATTGAGGTTCTAGAAATGTTACCTATAATCAGCATTACGTGATGCTAATATCCTGGACTGGAAGTGGGAACAAGGTAATAATCCAGACCTTGTTTAAATGATTGGGAATATTAAAATATCTGAAATCACCTGATCAATGGATTTTTTTAAAGATTTAGAATAACACAGACTTATGCTTAAATTTTCTTTTTAAATGACTTATTTCACATGGGGTGCCTATCATTGTGCTTTGCATATAGTTTTAGTATAATAAATGTTTGCAAAATGAATTGATTTTTTAAAGGAATGAATTAAGTGCTGATGACTTATTGTTCATCACATAGTATGTGGTTTGTTCTTTCAAGCCCCATGCAAAAACTATATAGAATTTTCTCTTTTGCCTTCATTGGTCTGAGCACATATGAGAATTGTAGGGAGCTAAGAATGCAAGTCAATGAATACTCTTACTTTTCTGGCCTTTATTTATATAAATGTGTTCATTCCTAGTGGTGATATGTTAGTCATGATGATAATATGTTATTATTGTAGAGTGCCTTATAGTTTTTAAAGCATAGTCAAATGAAATATTTCACTTTCTGGGCAAAGGATGTGGGGATCATTGTCATTATTTGGTAGAAAACAAAAAATGGTCAGGCAGATTGACTTGTTTAAGGTCATACAATTAATAAATGAAAGAGAGAGAACAGTGTCTGCATAGGACTTTTTCAATACATATTTCTTGGATGGATGGATAAATGGATGGATGGGTAGATAGGTGGATGGATGGGTGAATGGGTTGATGGATAGAAGGATGGATAGATTGACGGATGGGTGGATGGGTGGATGAATTAATGGCGTGATTATATACATTCTAGCTACTTCTTTTTGCTACACCAAAACAAAGAGATTAAAGAATTGTATCTTAGTGTTTGTATCTATTACTATTTTTGTACCTTTTTTATTTATGGCAAAATTACTTAACACATTTCAAAAACAAGTTAATCTGTGCACAAATAATTGTTGACGCCTACAGGTATTAGGCATCAGCAATATAGATGTAAGAAAAAAAGGAGTTCATATTATATTGGGGATTGGAGAGCACAGACCAAAAAAAAAAAAAAAAAAAAAAGGCTGCAATAGAATAAATGTGCTCCACCAGTCTGAATGGCTAAAATTAACAAGTCAGGAAATGACAGATGTTGGGGAGGATGTGGAGAAAGAGGAACCCTCCTACACTGTTGGTGGGAATGCAAGCCACTGTTGGTGAGTGCAGCCATTCTGGAACCTGCTTCCACCTCTCTCTCTCTGCCTACTTGTGATCTCTGCCTCTCAAATAAATAAATAAAATCTTTAAAAAATAATGAAATCTTACCATTTGCAACGACATGGATGGAACTACAGGGTATTATGCTGAGGGAAATAAGTCAATCAGAGAAAGACAATTATGCTAAGATCTCTCTTATATGAGGGATCTGAGAGGTGGGGGGTGGGGGGTTGAGGGGTAGGGAAGGAAAAAATGAAACAAGATGGGATCGGGAGGGAGACAAACCATAAGAGACTCTACTCTCACAAAACAAACTGAGGGTTGCTGGGGGGAGGGATGTAGGGATAGGGTGGCTGGGTTACGGACACTGGAGAGGGTATGTGATATGGTGAGTGCTCTGAAATGTGTAAGCCTGATGATTCACAGACCTGTATCCCTGGGGCAAATAATACATTATATGTTAATAAAAATAATTAATAAAAAAAAGAATAAATGTGATCTATTCAGCTGTTGGTAATTTATGGAGTAGATAAAATGGAATATTATGATACAGACTAGAATATAGGACATGACAGGGAAGTTAATGTTTCCATGACCTGAGCCAAAGACAGAGACTTAACCCACTGAGCCACCCAGGTGCCCCTTGGGTTGAGTTTTATAAATTCTTTATATATTTTGGATACTAACCCTTTATTGGATAAGTCATTTGCAAATATCTTCTCCTATTCAGTAGGTTGACTTGATTTTGTTGAGTGTTTCCTTCACTGTGCAGATTTCATTTTGATGTAAACCCAATAGTTTATTTTTGCTTTTATTTCCCTTGCCTCAGGAGATGTACCTATTGAAAAATGTTGCTATGACTGATGTCAGAGAAATTACTGCCTGTGCTTTCTTCTAGTATTCTTATGGTTTCAGGTATCACATTTAGATCTTTAATCCATTTGAGTTTGTATCTGTATGGTGAAAGACAACGGTCCAGTTTCATTCTTTTGCATGTAGCTGTCCAGTTTTCCCAGCACCATTTGTGGAGGAGAATCTTTCTCCCATTATACAGTCTTTCTTCCTTTGTCAAAGATGAACTGACCATATAATTGTGGGATTATTTCTGGATTTTCTCTTCTGTTCCACTGATCTATGTGTCTATTTTTATTACATAGCTTAAGAACTTTAAGGTGTCAAACTCAGGCTTCTCAAAGCTGTTTAATACAATTCAACTCAATCCAACATAATATCAAGCTCTTATTATGTTTCAGAAATTAGATGTAGGCGAATTTTATCAGTGTCTTCAAAACCAAGCCCAGTTGTGTACAGTATATGCACACGAATGCTTCTGAAAAAAAAAAAAAAAAAAAGAATGAATGAATAAAACTGCATGGCCCACTCAAGGATCTGATTCTAAAGCTAAATTCAACCATATTTCTTTTTTCATCTGATTCTATCTCTTATGCTCACTATCTTACTTAGAGAAACTTGCATGTTTCTGGTTACTCTGGTTTCGAGTTGACTCTAGTTATTTCCCCACTTGGATTGGTTTTTCTATTACTGCTGTAACAAATTACCATAAATTTAGCAGCTTTTAACAACACACATCTATGATCTCAGTGTTCTGTAGTATAAAAGTCCTAGTGAGCTCACCTGTGTCTCACAAGGCTGAAATCAAAGTAGTAACAGGGCTGGCTCCTTTTAGAGGTTCTGAGGCAAGACTCTCCATTCAAACTCAATCAGCTTTTTGGCTGAATTCAGTTTCTCACAGTTGTAGGACAATAGTCACCATCTTCTTATTGGCTAAGAATAATTGGCTGGAAGTCACTTCTAGTTTCTAGAATTAGCCCTCCACTCCAACGTCTCCATCTTCAACCACCAATGGCTAGTCCTTCTCACGGGTGAGTTGAAGACTTCTCATGCTTTAAATCCTTCTGACATCCTCTTTTGCTCCTGCCCAGAGAATACTCTTTGCTTTTAAAGGGCTTTTGTGTTTAGGTTAGAACCACCTGGAAAATCTCCCTTATGTCATACAACATAACATAATCACAGGAATAATATCAGGGCTGAAGATCATGGGCCCATATTGAAATTTTGCTTACCATACTCCCCATAGTTTATTACATCCATTGTATTATCAAGTGTTACGGGCTCTCACATTCACACCTTTGCACTGCTACCACATACTAATTAAGGAAATAAACTGGTGTATTTACCAAGACATGTTAGGGCCTAAAGTTTATGTCCCACCTAGGCCGTAGCCCAATGCTAGGTTTTCAATAAAAGTCTAAAAATGCAGATTTGGAGAAAAAAGTATCTCTATTTCAATTATATCAATATATGTATTTTTTAAATCTGTGCAGATCAAAACAAACATTTCTTCTGGATACATCTAACTCTGGATTATCAGTTTATAATCTAGACTGCACGGATTTTTAGCTCTTTTCAAAATAAAGATTGTGTCTACATGTCTCCAGAATCTGGAGTTCCCCTGATACCTGTTAGGCCCCCATTAATGTATATTCAATGAATTAATGATAACATTGAACTTTTAGTTAAAATTGGGTAATAGTGTATGTAATCTGCTTATCTCACAGGGATATCATGAGCCTCAGATATTTTTCATCTCCTTAGATAATAGTCCCTACATCTGGTTTGTGGTCACAAGAAAGGGTATATTTTAATACTTAAGAAATAAGGTATGTTCTAGGAGCAATGACATTCATAATATGTTAAAGGAAATGTTTCCACCATTGATGACAATATTGCTCAAGAAAATAAATCAGGTCTTTGACAATATTTATATCCAAATCATTTAGAGCTTACCTGAAAGCATTTATTTGGTGCATGAAGCTGTACTTTAAACGTCCACAACCCCCTGAGCTCTCCCGCTGAATGCTTTATAAGTGGGCTTTTACTCTACCCAAAGCCCAGTTTTTAAGTACATTAGCAGTCTCTGAGACACTAACAGTTTCTTGCATGACTCCTCACAAGTGCAACAGTCTTACCTGATATTATATTTAGCATCAACTTCGAAGTCTTATCCAAAATTTAAATGTTTCATATTACCAAAAAATAAGATGGCCTAAATTAGTGGGCAGGTGTTGAGAGAGGAAAGATTGAGAACATGAATGACAACTTACTGAATGGTGCCTCTATCAGTGACACATATAGAAGATCCATCAACAAAGCAATGTGCAATCGATTTTGAACTTCTGGGATGACAACCATGCTGTATTTCCTTGAACCCTCAGAACCTATTCTTTCTATTGGGTAGAGGGGATGCATTTTTGAGCTCAGAAGCTATCCACAAAGAAAGTTAGGAGAACTGCTGATTCTAGGCAGTTGCTACTGTACAAAGATAAATGGCATCCTCTAGACCAGCCTGAAGATAAATTTTGGACATTTGGAGCTACGGTGTTGTCATAATGTCATATTTACTGTCAAAATAAAAGGATATAAGTTTAGATAAAATATTTTTTAAAAAGAGCTCCCCAGGGAAAGGGGATGCCTGATTGGCTCAGTCAGTTAAGCATACAACTCTTGATTTTGACTCAGGTCATGATCTCAGGGTCCTAGAATTGAGCCCTACATTGGGCACCATGCTCAGTGGGGAGCCTGCTTGAGGATTCTCTCCCTCTGCCCTTCCCTCCACTCGCATACTCTCTCTTTCTCAAGTAAATAAATATGTCTTTAAAAAAATAGATCTCTCTGGGTTCATGATTAGAATATATTGCTGCACAGTTGTTTTCCAGGAGAAACATAAAGATATTGTTATTTTCTCTTTAGTATCCACATAGTACATTCCAAAGGGCCATAGCACTGGACTTAGATGGGACATTAACCCATTTTGGGTTCACAAGTGCCCCTTACTCATTTCAACTTTTAAGTGCTTTATGAAGACAATGACATTTATGAACAGAAAGGAAACCTGGCCCACTTACAAATTATGAAGAAAGTTAATCCATACTTTGTGGTAGAGTACCCTAATTTTTATTTTATGATTACAAAACTAAATTTTGTTATCCAACCCAAAATGTCTAGTATCCTAAGCCAATTGAATTGATAGTGTTCTCAAAAAAATAAATGAAACAAAATGAGTTATTTTAAGGGAGGTAAATCTTACACCATGAAAAACAGCTGCTTTTCAAATAACACCAATTAATATAACCTGTTAGAATTTTCTTTTCTTCCCCTATTTGAGAGACGTTTTAAGTGAAACATAGTGACCTAAATCTACAATTTGGCTTTCTTTCCTCCAAGGCATTCTTATGTTCAATTCCCACTATTTTTAGCTTTGTGCAGTTGTTCCAAGAACATACTTTTTTTTCTCAGAAAGTAATATTTTCTCCATCTTCAAAGAGAAAACTTAGGAAAGGTTAGAAAATGCAGACTCTCTAAAAATGTCCTTGGCCCACTTCTTCTGAGCACTTAAAAACACCGGGTTTCTTTAGCTCAGTCTCTCTAAAGAACAAAAGCAAATGCAGAGTGTATTGTTGTACATGTGTGACCTGACCAATGGCAAACTATGAAACATGGAGTTCAGGACCATCAAACCACTTAGATCCCTGCTAGTGAGTAGCTTACCTTCTTTCGTGGTTGGTCCCTTATTGTCACTGATTCTTACAGTCAAGACTGGTCTTCACAGTCGACAACCCACTAGCCCAAAAGATGTCACTTCCTTTTTCAGGTCTTCTAAAGAAAATCAGGAGCTTGGCAGTAGAACCACGTCTGACCAGCATGTGCCAATGAGGCAGGATATGCAGGAATTGCATCTATGTGTTTATTGTAGGGAGTGATATCATGATATGGTGGTAGATGGTAGAATGTAGATATAATGCGATATATGTTGTAAGGAGTTACAAATACATAAGAACAAGTGTTACTGACAGAATTCCTGGAAAAGCACAAGGTCAGAAATCAACAATAAGTCACAGGGATGAAAAGTATTAAAACGAAAATTGAGGTGATTTCCACTTTCCAGAGAGTTGTGTAGGTATCGGAATACAAGTGCAAAAATAGATCTCTTTTCTGTTCCTTTCCACTTACAGAAGCTATTGAGGAGGTTGAAAGGCTGAAATATCAAACCTTTGCTCTGATGAGACCCAGAGTAGATGGTTCTTTGTTGAGTGGTGTGTATTAACAAGTCCCTTGGGGCTAAACGTAGTTTCAGGGATGAGTAAATGGTGGCAGGTTAACTTGAAAGACATCATAAGCTGATGGGACAGAAAAAGGAAGAACAGAGAAAATGACATAGAGGAGGCCTTGAGAAAGTGGCAAGCTGAGTAACACGACCATTGAAGGAGGGAAGGCAGCCTAAAGACTTAAGAACAAGGATACACCATAATCAATTTTGCATTATTTGCCTTCCATCTCTGTAAAATGATTCACTCACTATGCATCTCAACTTTGGTAAAATCAGAAATAAATACAGTGCCTCCAGTCTGGTGAACTCAGTCATTTTTAAGAATTAGTTCAAATGTCAGCCCCTCTTTGTGACTTCCCCTGACCCACCCCTACCCTGGGAAGTCAATCAGAAAATAATCTCTTCTTGTTCTATGTTCTTATAGTACTTCACACATGATGTCTAGAACTTGCCTACCTGGATTTTTATAGTCTTGCTTTGAAAAAAATGTCTCATCCATTAGACCATGAGCTGGGGGCCTTTTCTGTTCATCTCCATAACCCCCAAATCCGGCACCATTCTGGGCTGGCCCCTAATAACCATTCAATAAATCTTGATTGAAATAAATCACTCAAGGCAGCCTTCCAAGAACAAATCAGCTGTTTAGAAAGAAAGCAAAGTTAAAAATAAAAAGCTTCAACAATCATTTATTGATCACAAAGACAGGGATATAGAGAGAAACCAAAGTTAGTTGTATTATAGGAGCAAATAGTATGGACATCTAAAGTTTCTGGGCCTTTGTCCGGGACACATGGCACTTTGTACATGAGTCGCTTATAGCATTGATATGGTTGTATAGCTTAAGTCTCCCACAGACTGTGGGCACCTCATGTTCTGTATCTCCCCACATGTACAGTACCTGACATAGTCAGGGTCTAAAAAAAGTTTTAGAAAGGATGAAAGGACAAATTGAAAAGAGTGAGTGGAAAGAAAAAAAAAAAAGACAAAGAGTAAAATATTAAAAGTGTGATATAAAAATATCACAAAAGAATGTTTTTCTGGGTTGGAGGTGTCTAGGCCAAATAAGGCACTCAGACCTACAGGAGTTTCCAAGCTGACAGTGATTGAGCCAAAAGAAAATCTGATTCTTCCCGGTCTCCTCCTTATTCCTCAGGTGCCACATGCATATCTGACTAACGTCAAAACAGAAAGCTGGACTCCTCACACAAAAATGTGCTGGCAAGCCAACCTGTGACCTTTAAGCATCAATCACTGAAAATGGGCATTGGAGCAAGAGGCTGGCTGTTTCTCTTCTACATATGGTGGCTGGCAAAGCAGCAGGCACAAAATTACAAGGAGCACAATTTTTGTTTTCAGATCGCCTGCCCAAACCTTTCAGTATTTTCCATAGCTTTAGTGCAAAAAATAACACCAGTCTTAAGCTTAACACAGGATGTGAAACTCCCTCCATGTTTTGAGACAATTGCCCTCCTGTGCCGCTGCTCAGCCTCCTGGCCTTTCCCTACTCACCCAGTGTGATCTGCGTAAATTATTCTAACAGCCAGATACCAAGAGCAAATATTGGCCTTTCTTCTTCCTGTGTCCCCAAGTTTTCCCTTTAATCAAAGGCACCTGGCACCTGGCCAAAGTCAGAAGGAATTGCCAAGGTCGTATTTATGAGCTCAGTGTGGATAAACAAAGCTCATAGCGGCCCCCCAGTCGTCCTTCCTTGCTCAGACATTTTCATTCCCTTTGCAAGCCCAAGGTTCAGCTATCTGAAGTTGCCCACCACTGGTGGTTCTTTTTAGAAGACCAGGTAGTATGGGGTGTCAAACAACAAACGCAAGACCTGCCCTTAACTTTAAAGGAGAAAATACAACTTCTAGAATAATATTTGTCCTTTGGCATTTCTCAAAGTATCTGCTCACAAGCTTACACATTGTTACTGAATAATTCAAAGAAATCGACAGTTCCTATTATTCTTCTAATGAACACACACACACACAAACACACACGAAAGGTATTTTGTTTACTTCTTTGTTTCTCTTTCTTTTTGGAACGGAAGGAGGAAGTGAGGAAAGGCAGTTGCTTTGTTTTTAAGTATACAGTATACCTCCTTTTAAGATCCCCCCAAAAAAAATCTTAAAAAAAAACCTCAAAAATCATACTATATTTGAACTTTGAATATAGCTTTCTTTTCCCTAGAAGGTATGTTTCTAGTAGAAGCAGAGGAGGTAGTCAGAAGTAAAGTTAGGCACTCTCTATAGCAATGCTATATTAGAAAATCCAACTTTATTTATAACATTTTGTCACCAGCTGATGGGAAGCAACTAGCTCACTGAAGAAGTTTATATAATGTTTAGAAGTGAATCTAATATTATAGATGAAATACTGCTGAAAAAATATTTTTTTCATTTTGAACAAATCTGAAAACTAGAACACATGTAATAGATACTGTATTTCCAGCTTTGAATAAAATGTGACAATATAAATGCTTTTGAATAAAATGTTCACTAAATTACCACCTGAAACACTTCCTCAGCATTTCCTTTTTCTAGTCATATACTGTATGGCAATAAATTTCAATACCTCTTCATCTTTGTCCTCTCCTGTTCCTATTTCTTCTTAGAAATTTGCTGTGAATGTCTTTTCAAGGCACTATGAGCTCTTGGAGTCCATTCCTAATACCTTAAAGTCTATGTAAGCAGTGGGTAAGGCTTCTTTTCAACAGGTTGCTGTAAAACTAGGTTTGTTGTACAACACAGCTGACTTCACGTGGCTCGTTCCAACACCCATATTAGACATCATTAATTAAGGAAGCTACTTTCTCTTGCAGAGTAGAGATTAGACTCAACCTTGCCAAACATGGAGATCCACACCGCCAAGGAAACCTATCTCTCGGACTGGCAATGGTACTAAAGGAAGTCAGGTCTGTTCTCCGAAGTCCCTCTATGTCTTATAATTGTGAACTTTGATCTATCATGATCACTCTGGGAGTTTGTCAAGGCCAATTTGAGAACCATGGTCAGGACGTAATTAGCTACTGCTTTTCTACAGTTCTGAATTAGAATAAAAGGACCTCTCCCATTTTATGAGTCAGAGAACTTTCCAGAATACCAATAGTACTGGACAAACCCTGATCCTGGAGCAGCTAGGGCCACCACAGGAGAGTTCTACTGTTGTAGAAGGAGCACATTCTGTTCCTTTTCTGGGCTAGCCAGCCAGAATAAATAAGAGCCGGGCTCCCCTCATCTCTGGAGCCACATTCCAGTGCGGACTGGAGAGGTGCCCCTGACATTCGGTGATTCCTACTGGGAAATGTGCTAAAACTAGCCAGAAGTTCCTCAAGTCCTGGCTGGGGAGATATCACACAGTCAGCATAGCTCACTTTTCCTCCTTCAGCCCATGTTTTTTTCTTGCTGTCTCTGGAGCAAGTTCTCTTTGGCATTCTGGAGGATTTATAATTGTTGTGTCTTATATTTGTCACTCTTTAGTAATGATCAAATAGTGGAATTTCAGGGACCAGAGCATTCTATTATACTAATTCCACGCATGAACTACATTCAGAAAGACTTGTGTATGCGGCTTTTTCTTCCCCAGGCCCCATGGAGCTTCCTTGGCCCAGGTCTGAGGAAACCTAGTGCAGAAATGAAACCTCTCCATCCTCCTGTCCGCCATCTATTAGGCCTTCCGACTACGTCGCCTCTTTGGGGCAAAAGCACTGGGGTTTCCAACAAGCCATGTGGGGGAGTATGGGGGGGATTCTCTAGTAACTCAGGGGGTTACCACCCATGCACAGCACTGCTGAGAGCTTCAGGTAGGAAGTCTGTTTCACAGGAGAGTGGCCATCTAGCCCTCTCCGTGAATGTCACTTTGTCCCCTCACAGAGGTGGCCAGGGCCGTGATGAGGCATTCCTCTACCTACCCCAGGCTGACTCCAAGTCTAGCACCAGCATTTGACTTTGGATCTGCTCACCTGGCCCCATGCCCTCTAGCTCGGCCTGGGCCTGAGCCAACTTCCCAGGCTAGCTCAGGCCTGGCCCCGGGAGGGGTGTGGGTGGGGGGGTTCTTCACCTGGCTGGTCTTCACCTCTCTCCTGCATCCCCCACCAACCTGCAGCCCTGCCTCCCAGCTGACCAATGTACCCGCGCCCTGGAGTCCCTTCTCTCCACGACCCTATTGTCTCTCTGAAACCCTTCAGATCTAGGTTCTGCCTCCCAAAGGCAAGACGTGGGGCCGGAGCACAGAACTGTGGCTGCACTGGGGGCTGGAGAGGCCTCTCCATGGGGGGTCTGGAAGAGACCTGGAGAGGCCTGGAAGCTGGGGCTCCGGGCACCGTCTGGGGAGTGCAGTTACTCACTTGTTCCTTGACATTATGCAAGTTTCTGACCTGCGCTCAGGCTTGCTTTCTTCATCCTGAAAAGGAGGTAGACCTAATGCTCAGGGACTCATTAAATATTCTACTTGAAGCCTTTGGGACTGAACTGGCAGGTGCACGGAGCTTCTCAGTATTTGCTTTTATCATCACAGTGACACCAACACACCTCGTGAAGAAACGCAACTCAGGATCTGCCCTACCAGAAAGCTTCCCAATCAAATGGGGAAATGGGGTGAACTGAAACTTACCCAAGGTCACGTGGAGGTTTGTAATTTCCAGAGGCGGTTCTTCCACGTAGGAGCCTAGACAAATTAATGGCTCCGTTTCCATTTATCTCACCCATAAAATGGGACCAATAATGGTCTCTTCCCTCTATTACTTTTTGAGCACTAAATCACGTGCCATAGATTAAACAGCAAAAGGCCTGGCATACCACATGTTAACAAGGACTTTTACAACCACTATTCTTACAAGTATTTAATGATACTGAGAATTCTTGCACTTAAAAAACAAAAACTAAACAAAAAACACAAAAACCAAAAACCTTTCTAATGTGACTGAACCAACTGTTTCCCGAACTTTTTTGACCCTGGGTCTCCTTTTTGGTGACCAGGAGAACACACAATCTAAAGAATTGAACCCTTTAGACCTGTGCGGTGTTTAACAAGAAGCTGCCAGAGGTGTTGTGTCTTAACCCAAAGAACTGCTCACTGAGCTCTCCTTGGCATGTGCGGTTCCTGCTATGGGAGCAAACATTGCAAGAGGGCATGGTAGTGACAAAGCCTGGCTTCAGAGTCCAGACTCAAGAGCATCCCAACAGAGGGCCAAGAGTATGAGCGGAAGACTTCAGATGGAATGGAGTCTAAATCCTCACTGGGCATTTATTATTCTTTTTGGGGAATGAAGGGGAATTAGTTCATCTCCCTAAACTTCAGTTTTCTCATCTACAAAATAAGAAGGATTGGGACTGCTTTGCAGGATTGTTTTCCAGTACAATAAATGACACATACTTGAGCCTCAAGAAATTATATCTCTTGGTTATTATAATTGTATTATTATCTTGGCTATTATTATCTCAGATTCTCTGCCTAATTAGTGTATGATCTTCAGCACAATACATGTTTACATCTGGAAATTCCTCATGGACTTTGGAAGGTTAAATGAGAAAATGCATGTGAAGAGGGTGACCCAGGGAAAGTGCTCAGTATAAAGCTTTTCCTTCCCCAGCTTGTACCCCTATAGTATTGATTGTAGCCCATTTTCCCCTGAGCCCCATGGTTTCTTATATTGAGACTATTTTTTTTTTAAGATTTTATTTATTTGAGAGGGAGTGTGCATGCACAGAGAGAGAGAGAGCAGGAGCAAGCAAGAGGAAGAGGGAGAAGCAAACTACCCCCTGAGCTGGGAGTCCAACACGGGGCTCAATCCCAGGACTCTGGAATCATGACCTGAACCGAAGGCAGATGCTTAACCAACTGAGCCACCCACAAGCTCCAAGACTTTTTTTTTTTTTTTTGCCAGACTGAAAAGTATGTTATAAATTCTCTCCTGTCAGTCTACCTTTTTCTAAGTACCCAGAATATACCAAATATGTAGAATATTGTCTATGGTTCACTGTGTGAAAGAAATAGTGGAATGTCAAGTATTAATTGGACTAGTTTAGGACAAAGTTTCAAGCTAGCTTCTTTCTGGAACCCTTCAAATCAAGACCTAAAAGAAAAACCTTTTCTAGTTTTGTGTTCCAAAGTGAAGAGCCACCACCCCTCTGTGGAAAAAAAGCAAACATAACTCTTGGCATGCTTTATTCTTCCTGTGCCTTGAATTCAATCGCGAAGTCCCCAAGTTGAGGAAGCAAATTCTTACAGGTATTTGGTCCTGCAGAATCCTATCTTCCCAGAATTTGTTGGCTCTTCTTCGTGTCCTGAATCGCTTCCAGCAAGCTGCCAATGGTTAACCATAGCCCCTAGGGCATAACATAAGTCTATGTCACTTACTTTGTTCTGAAGATTCTGTTAATTATATGAAAAAGGAAACCTCTTAAACCTGAAATTCCTATGGATCAAATTTCTATCCTCCATAACTTTTCAGAAGGCAAGAATGGGCCTTGTGATGGTTACTTGTATGTGTCAACAGGACTGGGCTAAACGATGACGAGAGAGCTGGTAAAACATTTCAGGGAGTGTCTGGGAAGAGGTTAGCATTTGAATCGGTGATCTGAGTAACACAAATCATCCTAACTCTCGAAGTAAGCTTCGCAGGACCTACTGAGGGCTTAAGGAGAACGAGAAGTTAGAGAAGGGACTTTGTTCTCTCTGCTTGAGCTGAGAGATTCATCTTCTGCCCTTGAATCTGGACACTCTGGTTCTTAGGCTTTCAGATTCAGTTAGGGATTTCCACCCTCAGCCTCCATTTCAGACCTTTGGACTCAGACTAAATTACCACACCCGCTGTCCTGCTTCTCCAGCTTTCAGGCAGATGTCTCGGACTCCAAACTGTGACGGCCAGTTCCTACAATACATTTCTTCTTATCTATCATCTATTTGTCATGTATCTCCTATTGGTTCTGTTCCTCTGAAGAACGTTGACAAATACAGACCTCATAGAATGGCCATATATGCAAACGTTTCATATTAAAAGTTTATTAACACTCTCTTTATTTTAGAAAACTGAGAAAATAGAAAAATAAATAAATAAATAAATTAGCCAGAAAACTATACCTTCTTTTGAGAAACTATATATTTTATTTTTAAGCAAACCTACTCTGTGAACAAACTGATTCATCTAAAATAAAATAAAACATGGGATCAGAGGCCCCTGATCCCACTCCCAGGGCTCAGCGGGGAGTCTGCTTCTCCCTTCCCCTCTGCCTGGCACTCTCCCCCTGCTTGTGGTCTCTCTCTCTCTCTCAAATAAATAAATAAAATCTTAAGAAACAAAAACAAAAACAGCCCATGGGTGGTTGCTTGCTTATTACCCAGCACAGTCCTTGAAAGTAAGAACTTTATTTTTTCTCTCTATTCACCTTGCAGACAGCCCCTGATATTAACAGGCGCAAAGTGTACTTTTAATATAATGATTTCCCTTCAAATAGAAATATTAAATATCATAAAATATTAAGATTTCTATTTTAAAATATAAAAATTAATTGACACAGCTTTCATTACTTGAACTGGTTCATCTATTTCATGAGAAGAAACATAGCCAAATTCCCACACACAGGTAATGTCATGAGAAGCTTTCTATTCATTAAAAACGATTCAGTGAATTTTTCTTATGCCAGACACCTGCTAAACATTCAGGTTCTTGAGCTAAATCTAAATTTAGCTACACTTCTCACAAATGGACATTGGCAATCAGTTTGGGGCGGTTTTATTGTTTGTTCCTTTCAGTTTGAAGTGGCTAGAAACACCTGGGTGTGTCATTGTTTTTGACAGATTCCACTAATGTGTGCAAGACAGGAGGCTGGGAAGCACTGGGTTCAAAACGAGTTCTGTACTTTTTCACAATTGTCTTTAAAAGGCTGTTTTAAGATGAACGTTCTTATCCTTCTTATGTAATGATAATAGAAAATATGAAATTGTTAAGATTGCTTTCAAGATTTCTAGGCAGATCCTCAAATGCCCACCTACCCTTTCGACGATGTTCAAATCCTTCTGGGATTGTTTTTTGGATTCCTTCCAGAGAATTTACCATCCTCTTTGCAAAGGTGACAAGTCTACCACAAGAGGGTACTGTGCTCCCCATGGACTCCAAGAGAAGCTAAAATCAAAACAGCATTCCGGGGACGCCTGGGTGGCTCAGTTGGTTAAGCAGCTGCCTTCGGCTCAGGTCATGATCCCAGCGTCCTGGGATCGAGTCCCGCATTGGGCTCCTTGCTCGTCAGGGAACCTGATTCTCCCTCTGCCTCTGCCTGCCATTCTGTCTGCCTGTGCTCGCTCTCTCTCCCTCTCTCTCTGACAAATAAATAAATAAATAAATCTTAAAGAAAAACAAAAAAAAACAAAAAAAAACAAAAAAAAAAACAGCACTCTGTCCTGGCTTATGCCCGGAGGTCCGGAACGTCTGCATGCGTCTATTGTATTTGGATGGTGATAAAGCAGATGCTATTATGAACCCAATAGTTCCAAAGGCAAGAAAACAAATATGTAATGAGGACTGGCTTGCCTGCACAACAAATCATTTTTCATTTGTGCCACAAGATGGCACTCTTTCCCGCCCATAGCTGTGCAGCCTGCAGGGACCCAGCGACAATTTTTCTTAAAACTTTGGGTTGACAATCAACACTGTCATGTTGAAAAAAGAGTATTTCTTTCTTTCTTTCTTTCTTTCTTTCTTTTTTTTAAGATTTTACTTACTTATTTGACAAAGAGGGAGATCACAAGTAGGCAGAGAAGCAGGCGGGGGTGGGGTGCGATGGGCTTCCCACGGAGCAGAGAGCCCAATGTGGGGCTCAATTCCAAGACCCTGAGATCATGACCTGAGCCGAAGATAGTGGCTTAACCCACTGAGCCACCCAGGTGCCCCCCAAAAGAGTATTTCTTATAAATAGACATTTTATTAAGAAACTTTTTTACTTTAGCTTTTTAGTTTTTTTCATCTACTTGTGAAAATGTGTTATTTTTTGAGAATGTCAGAACAATGAAATGGAGAGCTATTTACTATGTCTGAGGGATTTTCTCCAGTCCCTGAGCAGAGGTTCATTTAATATAGGCAAGGCTGTGTTTTATATATCTTTCATTTCCAGTACTATCTTAAAAGTCTATCAGTGAAACTGACAGAGAAATCCTTTTAAACAAGATTTAAGGAAGATTATTTTTTGAGGAAAATGATTTCATTTCTTGGTGTGGCAATTAGGTTTTTGGCTCTGAATTTCTGGATAGTTTTCCAAGTCACAAAGCTTGCCCTTATTTTGCATTTTGATTTGCATGGTCCATTGTTAAAGTTCTGAAGCTTGAAGCATTTCTGAGCCGTCTTGCAGCATCTTGAACTGTGGTTTCTCTGTGTAGCATGAGGGTGATGTATTGTCCTCTCTAGGAAGAGGAAAGAAGAGGACAGTCTGAGCGTGAATAGGTTTCCTGGAAGTATAGGCTGATGTGGTGTAATGATAAGTGTAAGGGCCTATTCAGCCAGAGTGGCCCCACCCCCGTTGAACTGCCATTTTGTTGAAAAACTTAAATTGACTTTGCCCCCGCCCCCCACCACCAGGGGAACTTACTTAAAAACAAGTCCCAGAAACCAGTCCCAGGTAACAAAGTCCAAGTACAAGGGTGGGTCAGGCCAGGTGGAGGTATTCAATCAGTGGGGGTGCATACTGTCTCCTAGCTACCAAGGAGTATGGGCCCTGCCCTTTGGGCACCTTTTGGGCGCCAATTCTGAACAAGATGATAGGCTGGTTCAAATGTCTACGAGGGTAAATTGTATTCAATTGGTCACCTAGCATGACTGTGCAGCTTTCTCTGTGTGTTACAATCTCATTGGCCACCTGTGTGTGGCCAGGCTCAACCACATGGCCTTTGCTCTATAAAAGTTAGTCTGGAAAGCAGGGAGGGGTCATCCCCTCTGTAAGCGGCGGCCCCAACCGTTCTGTTTGACAGTTGGTTTGATTCTTGATGCTTGGTGCGAAATAAAGCTTTGCTTGACTTTTGCTTTGTATCAGTCTCGCTCCTTTAATCATGGACCCCATTATTGGAGTACCCAATTTTGGGGGGACCCAACAATAAGAATATTGATGAAGGTTTTTTGTTTTTGTTTTTTAGAGAGAAAGGGAGGGAAAGGGGGAGGGGCAGAAGGAGAGAAGGAATTTTAAGCAGGCTCCACACTCAGCACAGTGCCCAATGTGGGGCTCCGCAATCCTGAAATCACGACCTGAACCAAAATCAAGAGTGGAACACTTAACCGACTGAGCCACCCAGGCACCCCTTGATGTGTATTTTTGAGAAGCTAGTGCATTGCTTTAATTAGCTAATTGTGAGTGATCCAAGCCCATCCCCTGAGATTACGCTTCAGGAGCTATGATGTGGAGATTGGGAATGGGAAGCTTTATGTTTATGAAATGTCCAATATGATTCTGACACACATCCAGGTTTTGGAATCACTGACAAGATAACTATGACAAAAGATCAAATGAAAGATAATGAGAATTTGAATTGAACTCCTAACGCTTGAGGATAGAGAAAGTATTCAGGGGTCTATAAGAAATAGGGACAGGTGACTATGAGGATTGTAGAAGTGGGTGACATCTATGATGAGTTCAAATTCCAGTTTACATGAATGAGAAGACTGTGTGGCCAGTTCACAGAAAGGAAATAGATGAGAACATGGAATTAATGGAGCAAGATGAGTTCTATTAGGGATATAACAACTTTGAAATAAATATGTATATGCCACATATATTCTTATATAATACATATCATATATAACATATAATATATATTACATAATATATAACAATATATAATGTATATAAATAATTTTACATATTTCATATGTATCTCTACATATGTTGTTGTATCTAGTCCAACATGCTTGAGGCCAGGAATTATCATGAAACAAACACTGGTGAAACCCAAGAAGGACTGAACCCTGATAAGCACCAACATTTAAGCCTGGAAATTACTGAATCACAGAAATACATTTTGTAAGATTTACCCAGCATTTTAAAAATTTGATTTAATTTAAAAAACTAAAACTTTTTAGTTGAGGCTTGTGTTCTTTAATGTGGCCGAGACCTCTTCATACCAAATTTTCTTATAATTGACAAGCATGATGCTTATTTATATTACCTGTTTAACCACCACAGTTATAAATTTGCCACTTTAAATCCAGGAATGAGTAGGGCTTAGGAAAAGATGAAAGTCTGGGAAAGAACAAGGAGAGAAAGTATGAAGAAAGAAGGGGGCAGTGATCCTTGCATTACATGCAACAAGAAGTTAGATGAGATTGGTCTTAGAAACAACCTGAATTTTCAACTAATAATTTGTAAAGAATGCATTTATTCAGCAAATGTTTACTGATGACTTTCTCTCTACACAGTAATAAGTTAGGAGACAGTGAGAAACATAAACAAGACAGTTATAATTCTTGTCTTTGTAGAACTCACAGGCCAGAGGACATAGAAAAATATACAAGGAGTGTATAATAATAAATCCTCTGAAAATGGGAGTACATGATGCTATTGGGTAATAGACAAGGAGCTGTTAATCCAGACATGAGGGATGGGAAGAGTCAAGAAAGACCCCTGGAGGAATATGCACCTACAACTGGCCCCTCTGTTTGGCTGTCTGGCTTCCAGTGGCTTGGACCACTCTGACTTGGACTTTGGCTTTCTGGTCCTCTTAGCACTGCACTCTTTCCTGGTCTTAGCATTCCCTTTTAACTTAGGCTCCATGAAATGGATGGAAGCTTCCCATTCCTATCCCATGCCCAAGGAACTCCACTGACCAGATAGATAAACTTTTCTTCTCCTTTGTAGGAAAAATGAAAATTCAGGCAGAAACCAAGACATTTCAGATCATCATGAGGTTTATTGACTTATAAGCTTATCAATTTTATGAACATTTATCTAGGCTGCTGTCTATCTGAATCAAAGGAACCCAGTAGTGTCCCTGAGTTGAGGAGACAGAACTGGGCTTACAAGAAAGCCAAGGATGCTAGTATTCACAGGAAGGATATGAGAGAGAAAAGAGATGCACAGAGAGAAAGCCCCAGGAATCTGCAGTGGTCTCCATTAAGTATTCAGTTGACTATGAGTCAGCTCATGCTGAAGCCAGGGGAAAAAACACCTGAGCTGATTGGAGGGGATAGTGCCTGGAGGTTACCCAACATTGAGAGTAATGCTAGTGTCTCTTTCCACCAGCCAGAGTTAAAAACTCATAATTAATTGGGGCATTGGTTAAAATGCTAAGATAAATCTTGCTTCAGTAGTGAGCAAAAAACTAACAGTGGACTAAATGTTTCCACCAACAAAGCTTAAAAGATCTGGGGATTAAACCGTTTCCAGGTAACTTAAGTATTCCAGAACAAAATTCAAGACTATTTATAATGATACAAAAATATCCTGCAACCATTACAGTACATTTCAAAATGTCTACCATTTAGTAAAAAATTACAGCAAAAAAAAAAAAAAAAGAAAAGAAAAGAAAAGAAAAAAGAAAAAAAGGAAAAAAGGTCCTGTAAAGAAGCAAGAAGGTATATTTGATAGTGGGGGGGAGAAAGTCCATTGGTTGGAACTGGTCTAGACATATGAAGATGATGGGATCAGTAGCCAAGGGTGTTATGATAGTTTTTAACTGTATTCCATATATTCAAGAAACTAGAGGAAAGATTGAGCATGTTAAATAAAGTAATGGGAGATATAAAAGATTCACTTCAAATTTCTGGAGAGGAAAGCTACAATATCTTTGATGAAGAATATGCTCATTGGTAATAGCAGAGTACAATCCTAGAAAGACACTCCTGGAAAGACATAGCCATAAAAATTATCCAAAATGAAGCACAGTGAGAAAAAAATAAAAATTAAAAAAAAAAAAGACTACTTTGGGAGGGAAAAAAGCACCAATCACTGTGAGACAACTTCAAATCTAATATACCTAATATACAAATCATTGGAGTCCCCAAAGGAGGAGGATGGGAGACAGAAAACATATTTGGAGAAATAATAGTCAACATTTCTTCGAATGGGATGAAAACTATAAATCCTGGATCCACGAATCTCAACAAACTCCAGGCACAAGAAACATGAAGAAAATTACACAAAACATATTATAATCAGAATGCTCAAACTTACAGTGATCAACAGAAAGCAGTCAAGAAAAAACCCCACTATGCACAAAAGAATAAAAACAATGATTGTACATTCTCATCAGAAATAATGCAAAAGGGCCACAAGTCTAAAGCCATGAAAAGAAAACGAACAACCTAGAATTCCCAGCAAAAATGTCTTTCAAAAAGAAGGTGAAATAAAGACTTTTGCAGAATACAAAGGCTGAGCGAATTTATTACAGCAGCCCTGTGGTACAGGAAATGTTCAAGGAAGTCTGACAAGCAGAAGACAAAGGATACCGGATGGAAACTCGATCTGCTCAAAGAAAGGGCCATCACTGGAAAGCTGATTGCATGGCTGAAATTCTTCTCATTACTGAAATTTCTTTAAGGTTCATACACTATTTGAAGGAAAAATAATAGGACATATCACGGGGTTTATAATACATAGAGATGTAAAGTATACAACAACAATAGTAAGAAGTTCTGAAGAGGAGAAATGAGAGTGCACTGTTGAGAAGTTCTTACACTAAATGCAAAGTAATGAGAAAGCACTTGACGGTAGGACAGGAAAAGTTAAATATGTACACTCCAAACCCTCCACAACCACTAAAATGACATAACTAAGAGTCATAGGCAGCCAGCAAGGAAAGAAAATGGAGTTACAAATAATAAGCAAAAGAAAGCAGAAAAAGAGAAAGGTGAACAAAAAAGAGATGGAACGAAAAAAGATAGTAAAAGAATAGATTTGAACCCAACCATGTCAATAATCATATTAAATGTAAATGGTTTAAAGACTGCAATTAAATCAGAAATGACTAGGGGCGCCTGGGTGGCTCCATCAGTTTAGCACCCGACTCTTGGCTTGGGCTCAGATCATGATCTCACAGTTGAGGGATGGAGCCTCACTGCCCCCCTACTCCTTTCCCATACTACCCCTCCATGCTGGGGATGGAAGCTGCTTAGGATTCTCCCCCTGCCCCTCCCTGTTCTTAAAAAGAAATAATTGAAAAACAGAAATGACCAGATAGCTTAAAATAGCAAGACCCAACTACACACTGCCCAAAAGAAACTCACTTTAAATATAAGGATGCAAGTCCATTAAAATTAAAAAGATGGAAAAATAAACATCATGCTAAAGCTAACTAATACCAACTAAATATGTGAAAATGTCTTGGCTATAAGTAGTGTCAGTCTCCTGCCTAAATTTATTTATGTGAGAAACAATATCTAGGAGGCAGGCCATGGAATAAATGAGAAATCTCTATACTTCCTCTCTATTTTGCTGTAAAGTTTCAACTACTCATTAAAAAAAAGAAGAAGAAGACAAGGTTTAAAAAAATCCACAAACCAATACCTACAACTGTTTTGGTATCTTCCATCAAGCACACTGTTATGCAATTTTCCCTTCAGCATCATCCAAGTGATGTTTCATAGATGTGGTAACTGGAGGAAAGATGAAACTTCCTTTTGTTAGGGTGTGGTGACATTTTAGCACATCTACTGAAGGCAGTCACGTGTTTGATGGGAGGGCAGACCTCTGCAGCACTGTATGTGTTGTTGATATCCAGAGCCCCTCATGGGAAACACTGTTATTTTGCCACAGGGCACACTGACAGAATTAAGTTGGCAAATGGTCTTTGACTGGGAAAGGCTATTCCACAGAAGTTGAGAAAGTCTGGTTTTTTAGGGAAGGATTTTCATTAGAAGTCTCTTCAGCCCTCACGGTGAGGCAGAACTCAGGGGACATTCTCCAACACAGCAGGGGCCCTTCCAGCATCAACTGAGTTGAGTCACCGAGTCACTGGAGACAGCACCAATAACTCTGATGGAACCAAGGGGCTCTGCAGCTCCTGTCCCCAATGTGACAGCAGCTGGCCCCATGCTGGAGCAGAGCGAACATTCCACATGTTTCCCAACTCCTGTTCCTGAAATTAAACATTCTCCTGACACCCTGCACTCCCCCACTGAGGACAGATCCCCCATGGGTGAGTTTTCTAACCAATACATAGTGAACTATTTTCGTTATTTAGAAATTTTTCATTAATACTTTTAAATTTTCGAATAGCTTAAGGGTCATAAGAAGCTGAAAGTAGGCTATAGTACAGATTGCCCATAGACCAGTCATCCAGCTTTTCCTAATGAGAACATCTAAGGTAACTGTGGAGCATTGTCTAAAGCAGCAAACTCATATTGGTCCAACACAATTAACTAAACTACAGACAATGTTGGCATTTCACCAGGATTTTCAGACACCTTTTTTTGGAGGAGAAGGCTATCTAGACTAGGAAAGCTTATCACACGTATGTATTTGTGTAACTGTCACAATCAGGAAACAGAACTAGCCCATCACTGAAGAGAAACCTCATTTTATACCCCTCAATAGTCAAATCCTCCTCATAACCCTGCTTCCTAGCAAACTCTGGTCTCTCTTCCACCACTATAATCTTGTCATTCAGATAACATTCCAAAAGTGGAATTGGACGTTGTGTAACCTTTCTAGATGGTTGTGTTCCTTCCGCATGAGGACGCCGGAAACCGTGCAAATTCTCATATGGAGAGTTCAATCCTTTTCACTGCAGAGTGATTTTTCAGCGGCTACATGCACCACAGTCTGTTTCTGCATTCAACCATTTAAGAACATTGGGGGTGTTTCCAGTTTTTACTAATATAAATAAAGCTGCTATGAACATTCGTGGAAGTTTTTGTGTGAAGACAGGGCTTCCTGTCTCTAATATAAATACCCAGGGGCAGGAAGGCTGAGTTATATGTTAAATAAATGTTTCATTTTAGAAGAAACTGCAAACTTTTTATCAGAACGCCTATACCATTTTACATTCCTACCAGCAATGTGTGAAAATTGGTATATTTTTGCTTCCTCCCCTCATTGGCATTTTTTCAGGGTTTTATTTTAGCCACTCTAACATATGCATAGTGGCATTTGTCTGATTGCTGTTCATGGTGTTTCTCTCCCATCCGGTGGTCAGTTCTAGAAAGTTTGGAGATTTGTCCTGTTTATGGCCTGACCAAGTGGATGCTCAGTAAACATACGCCATCTAGCTGAGAGGATGAGGGAAAGAAGAAAGAAAGGGTAAATCTGCAGGCAGAAGGGAAGAGCTAGAAGGAAGGGTGGGGAGAGAACATGGGAGAAAAATGAAGAATCTGTGGGCCACAGTGTTGGCTCAAAGTCCAGGCTACTGTGTTACCGCAAGACCAAATTGTGGGATTCTGCAGGCATGAGAATATTTCTGCCGTGGCCTGGACCTCTGCTCACAAAAGGATAGGAATGTCCCTTAAAAACAAATGAGGGCATCAATGACGGGTCGCCCCTCCATTCTTGGGTAAGGTGATACCTACCACCAAGAGGGGAGAAGGAGCACCTCTTTTCCCTCTTCTGCATACAGGGGGGGAGTCAACTTTGCAGACTTTTCCTCTCGTGAAGCCTCTTGTTTTGCTTCCTGTTTTATACTGATGCTATTTTTTTTGTAGGTGACAGGAGAGAATGCATTGAAGGCAAATTATTTTGACAAATTTTGGGCGTGGCTTCTGCACATACCTGGTGCCCACTAAGAAAATGGGAGAGTAGGTTGTTTTAGATTTCTTTCTAGTGCCTGTTACCTCTTACAGGAACACCTACTCATTCTTTCACCTGAATACACCACCTAGCTCAGCTCGAAACCTTTTACCCTCACCACATCCCACCAAATTCCTTCTCTCTTCAGAAGGCATAATAAGATTTACTGTATTATCTTCCCCATTACCAAATAATAATATTCTCTTTGGGGGATTTTAGGCAGCAGCCAGCAAGGGGGCGTTTTTCCATCCATCCCATAAGCCTTTGAATTCCTGAAGCTGGATCACATGAATGGTTCTCCATTTTGCCTACTTACGAAGTAAGCCTCGCCTACAAGACATAGCCTTATACTAGTTCTGTTTGCTGTGTTTTTCTACCAGAATAAGTTCTCCCATGAAATAACTTTATATGAAAACACTTGATTTATTTTGTCTGACATCACATGCTTTGTATCACATTTGGTACAAAACACTCTGAATTCAAAATTTTTTTTTTAGAATTTTATTTTGTTTTTTATTTTTATTTATTTTTTTAAAAATATTTTATTTATTTATTTCACAGAGAGAGAGCTAACAAGCAAGCAGAGAGGCAGGCAGAGAGAGAGGGGGAAGCAGCTCCCCACTGAGCAGAGAACCCAAAGCGGGGCTTGATCCCAGGACCCTGGGGTCATGACCTGAGCCACAGGCAGAGGCTTTAACCCACTGAGCCACCCAGGTGCCCCTAGAATTTTAAATAATAAATATATTTAGCTTCCTGGGATTTGGCAACCTACTTAAAAAAATTTTTTTTCAAACATAGTTGGAGTTACTCTAAAACTATATATTTCAGAATTATTCAACTAATATTTACAGTGAAATGACTATAGGCAATTCACTGTGCTAAACTCAGTAGGGGTTACAAAGGGAGATGATGGAAACTTTTCAGTTAAATCACATTAGACAGTCCATAGGACAGGGATTTTTAAATAACTATCTTAAGAGGATTTTTAAAAGTTTGATATTTTATTATAGCTTTTTCACTGTACTTGGGTAGGCTTTTTTTTTTTTTGAGATTTTATTTATTTTATTTGTGAAAGAATGAGAGAACACATGGGCAAGCAGGGGGAGGGGCAGAGAAAGAGGGAGAGAGAGAGAGAATCTCAATCAGGTTCCACACTCAACACGGAGCCCAAAGCAGGGTTCTGTCTCATGACCCTGAGATCACGTCCTGAGCTGAAACCAAGAGTCAGATGCTTAACTGACTGAGCCACATAGGTGCCCCAGTACTCGGGTCAGCTTTAAATCAATCCTCGATTCATCGTAATGAAGTAAGGCAAAGACTTCAAGTTAATTCTTCATGCCAAAATAGGTGCTTAAAGTTACTATGAACTGGAGACCAAGCATGTGTAACAAATTCCAAATAAACATGTTTTTCCATAGATAGGCAGTATTGACCACAGTCAAAGCTTTCCTTCTCCGCAGACTCTCTGCTCATTCATTCTACCTCTCAGTTTCCCTTTCATCCTGGTAGGGAAAGTGTTCAAGAGTATAATTTATAAATTAGATAGAGTTGAATGGAGCCAAATCACATAAAAATTAATATTCTTCTTGGAGATACAGGCATATCTTACTTAAAGAAAGGTCTTTTGAACTATTGAGTTAAATGAATTCATCTATAGATAATAACCGAAAGTAAGTTAAAAGTTCTAAAAATACCACTAACCTCAAGGGTAAATACAATAGCTATAGACACTGTGCATGTCAAAGATGATGACACGGGGGCACCTGGGTGGCTCAGTTGGTTAAAGCCACTGCCTTCGACTCAGGTCATGATCTCAGGGTCCTGGGATCGAGCCCCGCATCGGGCTCTCTGCTCAGCAGGGAGCCTGCTTCCTCCTCTCTCTCTGCCTGACTCTCTGCCTACTTGTGTTCTCTGTCAAATAAATAAATAAAATCTTTAAAAAAAAAAAAAAGATGACGACACGAAGTATACTAGACGTGCAAAGAAACCGTGTCCTATGGCCATCAGAATTGATGCTGTATTAACTATGCAAAGAGGACTCAAAACTAAGAGATTTTTATTTGTTTTTATTTTTTATTTACTTATTTGACAGAGAGAGAGTGAGAGAGAGTGAGCGCACAAGCAGGGGGAGCAGCAGAGGGAGAGGGAGAAGCAGGCTTCCCACTGAGCAGGGAGCTGGATGTGGGGCTCCATCCCAGGACCCGGGGATCATGACCTGAGCCGAAGGCAAACGCTTAACCAACTGAGCCACCCAGGCGCCCTGAAAAAAGAGATTGTTAAAAATCATACCTACAACCTCTGGTTTTCTCCCTGTATTTGAGCTCCAGCTTTCTTGTTTACCAGTGTATTTCAAGTCTGTAGCAAAGTGTCTGACTCAAGGGTGAATGACTGGTGAAAAGCTAAAATCGTTTAAAGGATGCATACAGGCTTCCTGCGAGCCCATATGGACAACTACATCTCAATTAAGTAAGGGACAGACTGCAGGAAATCTCTGTTAACCATAAAAATAGAAGATCTTAAAAGAACGAAAGAGAAAATTTCTCTAATTAGCAGTCACAAAAGTGACAGAAGTCACCTCAGTAACTGTATTTGCCCCGTTCTCCAAGTCCAAAGCCCGTATACGGTTCCTGGCTAGAAGATGAAATTTCCAAATTAACTCCAGACCCTGTGGTTTTGTAATTTGGGGACTATGGAATTTTAAAGAACAGAGTCCTTCATATCAGGACCAAATGGTCTGTGGAAAGCAACACCATTCTTTTTTTTTTTTTTTTAAGATTTTATTTATTTATTTGACAGAGAGAGATCACAAGTAGACAGAGAGGCAGGCAGAGAGAAAGAGAGAGAGAGGGAAGCAGGCTCCCTGCCGAGCAGAGAGCACGATGCGGGACTCGATCCCAGGACCCTGAGATCATGACCTGAGCCGAAGGCAGCGGCTTAACCCACTGAGCCACCCAGGTGCCCCCAGCAACACCATTCTTGCAAAGCCACTGTGTCATCTGAGTGATGGGATCTATGACTCTAGCAAGATTAACAAAGGACTTGAAGCGTTGGAAAATTTCAACTGTCCTGGGAAATCCTTTAGAGGAAACCAGTGATATAGATACAAAGTGTTGGGGGTGGGGATTCCTCCACTCTTTCTTGTTCATGAAGTGCCTTCTCACCCACTGCTCACGATTCTGCTGATGAGGTTCACGCTGTTAGGAGAGTAAAGAAGGATATTTTTTAAGCATAAAGAACTAATGGACTAAATAATAAAGAGACTGGAAAGCCATAATTAAGATGGTGAGATCAGAATTAAAAGGGGAAATTAAACAAGAAAACAAACCCAAAAAGTGAGAGATAAGAGAACGGAAAGTTAAAGATCTAAACAGTTTGAAAATGGAAGGTGAACTATGAAATGCATGCTATAATGAAGCATCAAATTGGGAATTTTATTTTATTTTTGAAGATTTTATTTGTTCATTTATTTTAGAGACACACAGAGAGAGAAAGTGTGAATGAGGGGAGGAACAGAGGGGGAGGGAGAGAGAGAAAATCAAAAAGACTCTGTACTGGGCAGGGCGCCCAGGCTCATGATCTGGACCTCATGACCCAAGCTGACACCAAATCTGAGGCTCCACAGACTGAGGCACCCAGGCACCCCCAAATTGGAAATTTTAGAAAGGAGGCTTAGAGTCATCTCTATAAAAGGCTAAGAGACCTAAGATTGACCTCGGAGCTAGACTTGCTTTCTTGAAAAAGAAAGTTTAAAATTCAGTTAATTGAATTTAGAATTAGCACCAATAAACATAATAGGGAAGGAAGTAGATAGAGTTAGTGTGGAAGGTTAGGGCAGTTCTGAGAGGCCGGCAAGATTTCCAGCCAGATGCGCAGCACGCCCTCTAGTGGCTAATAGGGAGCAACACTTCCCTCTCAATACAGATCCCTCTCCCACCCCACTCTCTTTCATGTCCCATATCTGTCTTATTTTTGCTTAACAGAACATCATTTTGCTTAGTAGGATTATTTGGAAAAGCCTGTTTTTCCAGACATATGCTAATAAGAGAAGACAACTTATGGAACAGTTTCCCAAGGTGAGGTGAAGTTCCTGTAATCAAATATGGAAGATAAAAGTTCATGAAGCAATAAAAAATAGAGCAGAATTTAAAGCTACTCACATACTCATCGTACAAAAGACAAGAAAGGTGGATTGGCTCATTTTAACTCTGAACTAGCATTCATTTCAGTGAGAAGTCATTACTTCTGAGAGGAGAAACAAAAAAGCAAAATAAGGTGCTTTTCTCCTCTTCAGAAACAGAAGACATATTAAGTAGTCAGTCATTAGAGATATTTTGGGGGGGAATCATTGTCAAATTCACGCAGATATAATATTCATTTGATTGTGTATAGTTTGCTCAGCAGAAATGGTTCGGTTAATCTAATTTTAGTTGATTATGCCTGAAAGGTAAGAGAGAAAATTCTGCATTTATCATCAGAGAGTGTGTACCCCAGTGTGAGATCTTCAAAGAGAGGGAAAAAAGTACTATTGACAGTGCAGTGTGCTGGGTGCTATCTCTTTATTGCCACTTTTAGTCCACAAGGCACGTCATAAGGCTAGAAATTATTATCCTCACTTTATCAGTGGGAAAACAGACGCTTAGTAAGTCCAAGTAACTTGGATCTAGTTCATACACATGTAGTTTGTAAAGTGACTGCAACAGTTCTCCCACAATTATTGGGAATAAAATGCTGTCTCTTTAGCTTTTCTGAATGTAAGCATTCACTTATAAGAGCAGTTTTAAGCACTAAATATTGTGAAAACACTTTACAAATTCCAAAGCATTAGATAAATGTATGGCATTATTTTGCTCATGAATATTTAATGGGGCTACTTAAAAATATTAAGGAGGAAAGTGGTTCAGTTCAGGCTTGCATCCTACATTTATAGATTATTCCCCACACTTCCCCTTTTTTTTTTTTTTTTTTTTTTTTTGTATTATGTCGATTCCACACCATTAGTCTTTGTCCAGAGGTCTTAAATTTCCAAAGACATACAGCCTTATTTGTCAATGTAGGGGCCTGGTTGGCCAGAGGGAGCCATTTCCTTGTGGGCTTGGATTGGCCCCACCCCTCCCGGAGGAACTTGCTTGCAAACCCCAGATATAGGGGCGGGCCAGGCCGCATGGAGACATCCAATCAGTGCGGCGCTCATATATTTACTGTGGTAAATTGAAATTCAGTTGGTCACCCGTACTGCCGACCTAGCATGACTGTGCAGTTTTCCCTGTGTATTGCAATTTCATTGGCCACCTGTGTGTGGGCCCCAGGCTCAACCACCTCTATAAAGGTTAGGCTGTGAGGCAGGGAAGTAGTGATAGCGTCGGGGTCCTCAGGAGCGGGAGCCTTGGAGTCCTTTGGAGCAGCATCATGGGGGGTCCTTGGGAGCAGCATCGTGGAGGGGGGGGTCGTTGGGAGCAGCATCGTGTTGGGAGCGGCGGGATCATCAGGGTAGTTGTCTGGAGCATCATGAGCCCCTCCAGGGAGCAGCACCGCCAGGGAGCAGCACCGCTGGGTGGGGGGTGGATGGGGGGAGGTCCTTGGGTAGGGGGAGTCCTCGGGTAGGGGCAGTAGTCCTGGTCAGTGTCCTGGTCGTCTTCGCCTCTTTGTAAGAGACGGCCCTGACTGGTCGGTTTGATTTTCGATGCTTGGCGCAAAATAAAGCTTTGCTTTACTTTTGCTTTGTGTCAGTCTCGTTCCTTTGATCACAGACCCTAACAGTCAACATTTCTCAAATACCTAATTCATGTCATTTAATTCATTTTAGTATATTCTTTTTTAATATTCCCTTTTAAATTCCTTTTTAAAATTCTATTATGCTACCTCTAGACTGATTGAAAAAAAAAGTAGCATGTGTTTGTTGGTGAAACAGAACAGGAAGTAAGGAAGAGACTAGTGAACGTTAAGTGGAAGGCCTATGTTTGTCAGGCTGTGTTTTACAGTTGCCCATGAACAGTTTGGAATCTTCCATAAAACTTGTTACGGAAACCTGGCTATCCTCTGCCAGGAAAGTAGTGTGCCCCAAAGCTCGTTTCTTGGGGAATGTTGTTCCACCACTGCACGATACATTGGGAAATGTTTCATAGAGCATAAACTTCTTTTGGACTTTCAGATGCATACATATATTTTAAAGACTCTGAGAAGTTCTGTAGTAAGCCTGTTTAACTTTGGAACAATTTTCCATGACTTTTCGTATTTTCCGTGGAACACAGCTCTGACCAGGGAAGCACGGGTTGCTGCCATCAGTCTATTCGATTATCTGTTTTCTGCTCGTGACGTATCAGTTTGACCATGCTGGATTTGGATACAGCTGTCAATCAAGATTCTGTAGGGCTAAGATGATCAAACTAGGATACAAACTGGATTCATGGTACAAATTTATGGAGAAAGTGAATGAATAAGCTTTTCATAAAGCTCAATTTATTCAATTCGAAGGACTGACATTTATTTTGAATCCTTCCATGTTTTATTTAACTTTTTAAAAGATTTTATTTATTTGTCACAGAGAGAGAGAGGGACACAGGCAGGAGGAGCAGCAGGCAGAGGGAGAAGCAGACTCCTCACTGAGCAGGAATCCCCATGTGGGACTCTATCCCAGGACTCTGGGATCATAACCTGGGTCAAAGGCAGAGATTTTAACCAACTGAGCCATCCAGGCATCCCTCCTTCCATACTGTAAAGTGAAATGTTGGTGATAGGAGATTTTAGTTGACTCAGCTATGAGCTTCCTCACAAGTCTAAATCTCCATCATGGCACAGATAATATCTGTTTTTTGCTCACAATTCTAAGGCCAACACTCCAATGCAGAGCCTGGCTCCAAAGAGGCTTTCAATAAAATTTGTGAAATAAATAGTAGTTGCTCTGGTTAGTGCTCTATTTGACAAAATGTATTGTCAGCACCCCTATGTTGGTCTGTTTCTAACTTGAAACTTTTGGAATCACTGAACTAGGTGAAAAGTCAAGTTTGCTAAAATGTCTCTATGGCCGCAGAGACAGTTCTTCTACAGTGTTGTCATTAGGAGGCAGCTACCACAGTAAGCGTTGCACATCCAGCCCCTTTTGCATTCCTGCGAGGCCCTGTAGCTAATTTTAATTGACAGAGTGAGTCCAGAAATGATATATGTCACTTCTAGGTCAGGTCTCTCTCCCTCAGCAAGGTGAGTGCACAGGGCCATGATCTAGGGATGATGGAATCACAGGATCTTGGGGACCTGAATCACCTTAAGAAGGAAAGTCGGTTACCAAATGAATCACACATATTGAACTATTAATAAACATGAAGTAAACTTTTTTGTGTTAAACCACTCATATTTGGTATTTGTTGTAGAACCTAGTGCTAGCTAACATCAATGTATGGATCCACACAAATATCCTTTCAGAGGTATAGACTAGAAGCCTATCACCAAAAGGTTAAAATTGGTCTTCTCTCGGTAATAGGATTAATGGGTTTTGTTACTTACGGTTTCAAAGTTACCATATTTTCCAGATTCCCTTCGGTGAATAGGCATGACTACGCATTAGGTTTATAATCGAGGGAAGAACACAAATAATATATAATATGTTTGAATGATTCCAAACTCTTGTTCTTTTGTTATGGGGATCCTTCTTCACTCCCTGGGTTCTTCAAGCCCTTTCTTCATTCTGGACCTCCAAATCGGCATATGCCCATCTCTAGTCAGAACTGACAAACTGAGAAATAATCTCCCAGAGGCATCTGAGGAATAATCACAACCCAGGTTTTCTTTATTTCTCTCCAAAATGGTGGGTACTGCCTAGGGGAGAAAGACCGCTTGGGTCATTGTACCATAGGTGGATCCTTCATTACTTCATTCATATTTGTAGCTTTTTATTCTGAAATAATTACAAACCTAGAAAGAATAAATTTTTAGAAACCTTTCACCCTGAGCCCTCAAAATGCCATATTTAAATTATCATTCTCTCTCTGTAGATAGATGATAGATAATAGATAGATAGATAGATAGATATAGTTAGATGGATGGATGGATGGATATTCACATAGATGATAGATATTGTTAGATAGATGGATGGATAGGTATATACATAGAATTGGGAACCATCTGAAAATAATTTAAACAAAAAGTTGAAGACAGTTGGCACTATTCATCAAAATTCAATTTATAATTATTAACTCAAAATCTTGAAAAAGATAATTATTAATTCTGCGATTATACTTAGAGCAATTTATTGTAAGGAAATACTTATAATCACAACAATGTTTATCATACTAGAAAACAGGAGATGGCTTCTGTATCCAACAATAAATTTGGGTGAACAAATTGTACAGTACAATTAGGTACAACGCAATTACCATGCTTCCCTATGTCCTTCTGTTTGCCACTCATCGTTGGCCTCCATAGCCATTAAGATGAAGTTCAAAGGTCTTAATAGGTTTCCATCTGCGGACTGCATCTCTCTTATCACCACTAGGACTCTCTTGATCCTGCCAGAGACTCCTTCAGAGAGAGTGATCATCCAAGGTACCCCTGAACCTCATCCAGCTTTGATGAATATTGGTGTCATCACCTACGTGTTTCCTACACTTCCTGCATTAAGGATCACAGCAGGGACCATCGGACCTGGAGATTCTGATCTGCCTTTGGTCTCAGGAAATCCTGCTAGCCTAGGAAACAGGTCATGCAACAAGACCGAGGGCAGAGTAGAAAGCCTGGGCTCTTCAGGAAGGTCTACTCACTGTAAGAGAAAACTAACTTAGAATATAATCAGAATCCTACCGGATTTTCAACAGATAACCTATCCTAATTTCAAATATAGAGTCAATGCCTCACAATTATACATTCATAAGAATTCCTAAGAGAAGAAGAATGTCAGCTTTATTCTTAGTAACATCAACTGAAAAAGGAGATTCCCTGAATCCACCAATGCAAACTTCTAAAATTCCTGTATCCCTTTCTAGCCTGTATATGATCCAAACAGACTTAGCTTAAGAAATGAGGAAAGGACATACAATGAGATTTGCCTGAACTACACAAAGGGAACCTAAAAAGTGACACGATTTTCCACTGGCAACGACTTTACTAAGGAAAGTTAGTTTATTAACTAATATAAAAATAAATCTACCATAGCAACTATGACTCAAATTGAGCCAGGATGCCTCACGCATGACACCCAACCTGGTCAGTGAGGTCCTACAGGGACCTCACACCCTCCTACGCTGGCTCGAATTACTGGGCCTTTGACCTAGAACCTCATGAAGGACCCCTCACAGCACAGGGTCTGCAGCCAGCTATGTTTTCTCCTCAGCCTACAACCATTATATACCATTTCTGTGTTTCCCGTAGCTTCTTTCTTTTTAGAGGGTAACAGAGCTCAAGAAAAAAAACTCACCTGGCCAATGCTGGGTGGGGAAGGAAAAAGAAATTATTTTAAGATGGGTTTGGGGTAGTTCAGGAGTACTAGTAGACCCAGATAAACCGAGAAGCTGGAATGGGTATCACTGAAACGCACTGAGGTCAGGGGCCCATCAGTTTTTCACAGAAAGGGCACAGCTGGATCAACACTGAAGGAAAGAAAGGACCATTATTACACTGGGGAAGTCACACCCAAAGAACAATAAAGAAGACGAAACGTGGAAGAGAACGTACTTTCTTTTACATTTTTAAGATGAAAGCATTTTAAGATTTAGATTCCTTTTAAGAAAGGAATCTGGAAGCCAAATCACCAAAGAAAAGTGAAATAATGATGATGAGTCTTTAAATAAAATGAAACATGGAAGGAAATAAAGAACTCTTTCCCTTCCACTTGACTTTGTCCAAATTGTTAAAAAGGTCGTGTTAAGTCAGTCTACTTTTGCTTTATTGGCAGCAGATACATGTGATCAGACACATCTGAGCAAAAGGAGAGAACCCAGTCAACATCTCTCAGGTAGACGGGGAAGGATGGACGCAGAGAGGAAGGGAGTGTGTGACCGGAAGTTCTCCACACGCCTCATGCTCTCTCTTCGTGCCCACAGTGTCTTTAACCCACACGCTCGGATCACAGGAAACATCGTCCCCAGGCACAGAATGAGGACCATAGGCGTGCGCTGTGCAGCAAGCTACCGAGTGCCATGAAGCCCACGAGAAGCTCAAAAGAGCCATTTCTGTGCACGGAAGAGGAAGAAGAGGCTCCACACACCAAAGGCTCTGCTTTATACGGTCTTTCCACGTGGGGAGGTAACGCTGTCATCCCTTGAATCTGAAAAACGAAACAGTAGACAATGCAAGAAGAGGTCTTGCTCAGCTCCCCCACTTGGGCAGGGTGAAAGCGGTGGGTGGGAGTGGGTCGCCCAAGGAGTCAACCATCAGGGGACTCGGAGCCTTAGGGATGCAGAGGGGGGCGGGGCAGAGAGATACAAACTCAGCTCTGTTGCTTTTTGAAGCTCTCATCCCATCCTATTCCTGCTTCATTCCAACCTTAGTTGATTAGTCAATCTCCTTCTTTGTAGAGGGTAAAATCAGGACTTCTCAGTCAACCCAAGCAGTGACTGAACAAATAAATTATCAGACATATCAAAAGACAACTGAAACACTGGATTTATGGGTATTTGTCTGTTCCTTAGATTTTACCTGTTGGGGATTAGGTAAAATGTGACATCTAGTTTCTTCAAAGATGAAAACAAAGTAGGGCTTACCGACCACTCTGCATTGTCTGTCTTGGAGCATCTCACGTTCACTGGCAAGCTAAGGACAAGCTTGTTGAAGGAAAGACCTTCTTTTTTAGCCCATTTAAACTTATTCATTGCATCCATGAAAGAAAGGTTTTTATACTGCTTGGGGCTTTTGATAATGAAAGGCCAGGTCCTGAATTTAAAATAACCACAATTAGTTATATTCAGAACAAAAGCATTACATATCTCCCTTAATTTTCAACATTCTAAGATAGACCTCATACTTGTCCATTTTACACACACAGAAAACGTAATACAAAGGATTGATTGATTCATCAGCAATTCCAGAAGATATATAGGGACTGAGTAAGGAGTCTTTGGAAAAAAATGAAATTCCTTATTTTAGTAGCAGATGGGTACTACTCTAGACAAATAATTTTGACCCAGAAAGCTTTCCCCAGCCTCACAATCCTTTGCTTATTTGTTTTGGCTCTCCTTAACAACAATATGCCTGGTACGTGTTCCGTTCCACAGAATTTAACACTAATGGTGTAATAAAGAAATGTTACTGTAAGACATGGAAATTTCAGTTCCATAGAGTTGAAAAGCCTGACCCCTATGGGCTGCCCTGTTTTGACTTGCCTAAATGATAATAAATTTTTTAAAATATGAAACTGAACCAGGATTTTTCAAATTTTACTGAGGAAAAAAAAAATTCTGCTGAAGATAAACTCTTGCTTCCACTTGCTGTTTAAAAACAAAACAAAACAAAACAAAACACATTAATGGCCAAGAAAGAAAGAAGAAATCACAGAAGAATAACACAATCTGCTTGAAAAGCTACTCCTCCAGTGATATTTTTCATGAATGTAAGTTTTATGTTATTGATTCCTGAAAAAAGAAAAACTGTTAGGTAGTGTTGGCCGACCACAAAGATTTACATGAACTAGTCGGTGAATCTTCCCAGAGATTGTCATGGGTCACCAGCAGGTATTTGACACCCATAACAACCCAAGAAGATGGTCCAGGAATTACTGATTGATTAACCTCCCCCTAAGGAATTTACACTTACCATATTTGATCTTCAAATTTTCTTTTTAAAAAATATTTATGTATTTGAGAGAGTGAACGAGCACGTGAACAAGTGGGGGTTGCGGGGAGAGAAGGGGGAGAGGGACAGCAGGCTCCTAACTGAGTAGGGAGCCAAATGCAGGGCTCGATCCCAACACCCTAAGATCATGACATGAGCCAAAACCAAGAATCCATGGTTTAACAGACTGAACCACCCAGGTGCTCCTACAGTGTCTTTTTAAATCCGTGGAAAGCTACAGGTAGGTTTTCTTAAAAGTCTTAAAATTAAATATTAAAAATAAAATTTGCTTTTCAAAGAGATAAGGTGTATATCTTTAAAAAAAAGAAAATCAAGGGTGCCTGGGTGGCTCAGTGGGTTAAGCCTCTGCTTTTGGCTCAGGTCATGATCTCAGGGTCCTGGAATCGAGCCCCGCATCGGGCTCTCTTCTCAGCAGGGAGCCTGCTTCCTCCTCTCTCTCTCTCTCTCTTTCTCTGCCAACTTGTGATCTCTCTCTGTCAAATAAATAAATCTTTTAAAAAAGAAAAAGAAGGGACGCCTGGGTGGCTCAGTTGGTTAAGCAGCTGCCTTCCGCTCAGGTCATGATCCCAGCGTCCTAGGATAGAGTCCCACATCGGGCTCCTTGCTCTTCAGGGAACCTGCTTCTCCCTCTGCCTCTGCCTGCCATTCTGTCTGCCTGTGCTCGCTCTCTCTCCCTCTCTCTCTCTGACAAATAAATAAAATCTTAAAAAAAAAAAAAGAAAAAAGAAAAAAGAAAATCAGTTTCATAACCAATGAGAAACCCCTGAAGGAAATCACCAGCCTGTAACCCCCAGAAACACCACAAGGTGGCACTAGAATCCGTACTAAAGCGCTAAGGGAACTTAACCTCAGTGCGTTTTCCACAGCCTTGCTGGAGAGAGTGAATAGTGTATTGTTGTAGGTAGATGAAATATTTTTAAAAATTTTGCTGCTTGAATAAATCAGTAAACTAGTACTTTTCTTTTTGAGATTTCACAGCGTAAATAACAGAAGTAATATAAACACACTTGTAAATTTACTGTAAGTGTATGGAAAAGGATGTAGAAAATATTCACATGTTCAGAAACAGCCTGAGTAGGTCTGGTGACAGGGACTGGTGATCCTCTCTTAGATGGAAGCTGGACTCATACTTATTGTCTCCTCTGCATTCCTGCTGCCTTTGTCCAGACCTCTATCTGTAATGACATCACACCAACAAACCTCCTACCCCTTCCAGCCTATCCTATACCACATTTCCAGATTACTCCTGGAGAAAAGGGAATGGAGAGAGGAAAAGAGAAATCCTAAAGAGGTAAATATTTACCCTGTGTATTTTTCCTTTAAACACTAAGCTTTAAGCCAGAAACAGGTAACCTTGAAGTAGCAAATCCTGCTCTCATGGGGACTCGGAGTTGGTTAGGAATATTGGGAATGGTTTAGAAATTAAAACAGTTTCATTTCTTTACATCTGAGCAGTGTGTAAATGTCTACTCAGATGCAAATATAAATAAGAAGGTATTATTTACGTATCACCATAGTTGATAAAAACAAACTACATTAACATCATGATTTAATATTGGTGAGCATTTCCCTTTGTAAATTCAATCTAATTGACAAGTTCATTTAAGAATATATAGGTAAGTGGGGGCGCCTGGGTGGCTCAGTGGGTTAAGCCGCTGCCTTCGGCTCAGGTCATGATCCCAGGTCCTGGGTTCGAGCCCCACATCGGGCTTTCTGCTCAGCAGGGAGCCTGCTTCCTCCTCTCTCTCTGCCTGCCTCTCTGCTTACTTGTGATTTCTCTCTGTCAAATAAATAAATAAAATCTTTAAAAAAAAAAAAAAGAATATATAGGTAAGTGAAATGAACTTAGACTACCCGAAATAATTTTGGGAAAAGAAACAAATGACAAAGTTTTGGCATTTACATGGTCTTATTTCAAGACTTACTATAAAACTATGATAACAGAGTGTGACATTAGAGTAAGGCTAAGCATGAACATCAGCAAGACAGAATTCAGAGTCCAGAAATAGTATATGATCCAATTACTTTCAACAAACATTTCAGGGTAATTCAATGGGAAAAAGGTACTGTAAACCTTGGGTGGGGGGGACAGGAAAAAATCTTCATAACCTTGGGTAGGCAAAGACTTCCTATACAAGATGTTCAAAGTAAAAACAAATAAAAAATGATAAAACGGGTTTCAAAAAAATACTGTTAAAAATGGAAATGAAAATCTTCACAGACTAGGAGAAATTAGTCGTAAAAATATATCTGACAAACAGCTTATATCTGAAGTATAAAGAACTCTTTAAAAATATAAAGAAATCTTACAACACAATAATAAGAAGATGAGTAACCCGACAATGGACAAAAATTTGAACTAAAAAGGAACATATATAAATGACCAATAAGCATGTGAAAAGAGAATCAACATTGTTAGTCATAAGAGAAATGGAAAATAAAACCACAATAAGATACCATTCCATACACTTAAGTAAAATTTAGGAGCTCTTATATATTACTGGTAAGAATGTAAAAAGAAGCATCATTTTGGAAAGTACTCTGAAAGTTGTATGAGGTAAACAAATCCAGTGATTCCAGCAGTCCATTCTAGCCCAGAAAACAGAAAACATGTCTGTACAGAGACGAATACAACACTGTTCATAGCAGCTTCCTTCGTGATCGCTAGAGACTGGACACAATCCAAATGTCTTTCAACTAGTGATTAATAGAGGAAGAGATGAACACAAGGGAATACGACTCAACGATAAAAAGGAGTGGACGGCTGATACACCAGCAGAGATGAATCTCAAAAACATTCTGAATCAAAGAAGCCAGGCACAAAAGAGTACATACTGTAGGATCCCATTTTTATAAAACCTAGAAAAGATCGGACTAACGTAGTGCTAGAAAGCGGATTGGGAGCTTCCCGGGGCTTTGTGTGGGAGGTGTGATTGCCTCCAGATAGCAGAAGGGAACTTGTGGGGGTGATGAAAATGTTCTGTATCTTTTCCGTGGTGGGGATAAGTAGGTAAACGCATCTGAGAGTGAGTGCATTTTGTCATAGGTAAGTTCTACCTTAAAGATTTGACTTAAAAAAAAAAATAGTAAAACAGAAATAAAGACATACCAACAAGCCAATGGGAAAAAAAAGACAGTATCATGTCATACACTTTATAATCTAATTGTTGAAGAAGAAAGCCAGGAAATCTGACCTAACAAGGTATAACTCCTAATCCTTTCAACACTCCAAGACTAGAGGAATGTTGGGAAGCCCCCAGTAAAGTTGTCTCACTGATGGAAGAGAAACTTCTGGGTCACAACAGATTTAACCATATGATGTAAAGCCTTGGACATTCCCCTCTGGAAAGGGACTTGGTCCCAACCAATTAGAAAACTTCCTTGGGGGCAAGGGGGAGGCAGGGAACATCTGGCTGGCTCAGTCGGTGGAACATGTGATTCTTCACCTTTGGGTTGAGTCTGAGCCCCAGGTTGAGTACTTAAAGGTTGAGCCCCAGGTAGAGAGTACTTAAAAATAAAATCTTTAAAGGGGCACCTGGGTGCCACCCTAGGTTGAGGTCCGACTCTTGGTTTCAGTTCAAGTCACTATCTCAGGGTCGTGAAATCAAGCCCCGCATCAGGCTCTTGTATTCAGTACAGAGTCTGCTTAAGACTCTCTCTCCCTCTCCCACTGCCACTCCCCCTGCCCACTCTCTCTCTCTAAAATAAATAAATCCTTTAAAAAAAATCTTAAAAGAAAGAAAGAGAACTTCCTCAGTAGATTTTCTTAAGAATACCTTAGAAAGGAATAACCCATCCTCTGTAATCCCAGAGTATATAGTCCCACCTCTATATGTCTATCCCCACAGCCCTTTACCCCAAAATATGGTAAAGTGTGTACATAAAATATGTCAGCCAAACCTCAAACTGTGGTGTGCAGAGACAGAGGGCTACTGTCAGATTTTCTTAGAAGGTAGACAAGAATTAACCCATATTTTATCAGATCAAAGAGCCGTTTTAGACAGAATTAGCTCAGCATAAGCAAGAAATGACATAACAAACCTGCAAACATAGAGAAAGAAGAAATTATATCATGTTTCATGAAAAGAGACAGAAAAGGCTGACTCTAGAAGAAAATATAAACCAGTTATACCAAAGAGAATTCCCACAAGTGTTTCATGTACTAAGTTTATTTAATAAGAGCATGCATTTAATTAAACAAGAGCTGACATACAAAAATTTAAAACAGAATGAGATGAAAAGGGAAATAGCAGACCAATGGAAATAAATTTAGGCTAAAACAAATTTAGCACCAAATAAATTAGAAAAAAGCAAGAAGCAGAAGAACCCTCCCCAAAATTATGAGAAAACACTTGTGAAAAATTCCAAATACATTAGAAAATACTTTGTAGATATAAGAAAAATTTTCCCCTGAATTGAAAGAAATATATATATGTAATGAAAGAGCACCCTGTGTTTCAGGAAAATTTAATGCAGATGTTGAACACTAAAATATGTTCAGTTTAACTTATGAATTCTACAGGTAGATGAAGAATACTACCATTCATCCAAAGAGAGCTCCCAAGGGGGAAAAAGTGGTAGGGCCCCAGAATGTTATATCCAGCTAAATGCTGTCCAGATATAAATGCAGAAATTCACAAATATAAAAACAACAAACAAAAAATAAACACAAGGCATAAAACACTTGGAAATCCTTTTTTTTTTTTTTAAGATTTTTATTAATTATTTAACAGAGACACAGAGAGAGAGGGAACACAAGCAGGGGGAGTGGGAGAGGGAGAAGCAGGCTTCCTGCTGAGCAGAGAGCCCCGTGCGGGGCCATCCCAGGACTCTGGGATCATGACCTGAGCTGAAGGCAAATGCTTAACAACTGAGCCACCCAGGTGCCCCTTAGAAACCCCTCTTGATGAACCAACTTGGAAATAACATTCTGATGAATAAAATGAAAGAGCTCAGAAATGTAGAAATCCTATAAGATTAAGGATTACCACTGAATCTATTAAAGTCTAAAAGGTGCATTAAATATTGTGGGAATTTGGTTTGAGAAATAAAGGGGAAATTTTAAAAACTTGAAAATACAAAAATTATAATCTAAGTGATAAATGTTTGGAGGTATGGAAAAGGGATGTGGGGGAGAAATGTGGAAGTATGAATGTTCTCATCCTTTATGATTTGAAGTCAAAACCTGTAGCGAAACAAATGTGTGCAATATTTTAATGCCTTCTACAATCTCTATTCTCAACATTTGAGACCCTTTTATAAAATACTACTTCTTATGGTTAAAAACAATAGAAGCAACCATGTTTATCTGAAATTCAACAACTGTTCATTTTTAGCTTCATATTTTTATATACATTTTTAAAAGATTTATGTATTTATTTATTTGACAGAGAAAGCCAGCCAGCACAAACAGGGGGCGCAGCAGAGGGAGAGGGAGAAGCAGGCTCCCCGCTGAGCAGGGAGCCTGATGCGGGGCTCGATCCTAGCACCTCGGGATCCTGACCTAAGCCGAAGGCAATGCTTAACCAACTGAGCCACCCAGGAGCCCCATGTTTTTATATAAATTAAACAAAATTATGATTTAATGTGTTATTTGAAACAGTACAATTATAGTCTTTATAACAGCATTTACTCATCTTTATAGCAACACCACCACAGAAAGATCTCTGTAATAACATTCAATTAATGTTAGCACCGTTTATTTCTTTTTTTAAAAACATTTTATTTGACAGAGAGAGATCACAAGTAAGCAGAACAGCAGGCAGAGAGAGAGAGAGGAAAGCAGGCTCCCTGTTGAGCAGAGAGCCCGATGTGGGGCTCGATCCCAGGACCCTGAGATCATGACCTGAGCCAAAGGCAGAGGTTTAACCCACTGAGCCACCCAGGCGCCCCAGCACTGTTTATTTCTAACAGAATTTGAGGTGATTGCTTGTGCCTTCTTTTTGAAACTTTTTTTTTTTCTTCCTGCCTTCCTTAAAGCCCTTATAACAAGAGTGAAAGATTTTTACACATTATAAACGTGAAGGAATTTTTCTTACAAAGAAAAATTACACACAGGTCCCTTGATTCTTTTCTAGAAATCGAACAAATGACATCAAGCTTTCCATCACATAAGCCTCATTGGAGGTACGGAGAAAGGGTCAATGTGTGGTGCGGCAGAGAATACAGAATTTATCTAAACATGTGATCTAGTCTGTTATCTGATCTTTTAGGAGTCTTTCTGCTTTTCCTTAAGCTGTGCCAGATCTGTAGGAGGCAGAGGGAAATCACAGCCCCTTCAACAGCAGATCTGAGACAGGATGTAGTTATCTCTACTTTTCTACCAGCAATTCCTCTAATCCTAGGATTGTTAAAGAATGTTTAAAACAAGACAGTGCACCTAACTAATCATTACATGAAAGGCATGGAATAGGGTAGTAGGGGTTATACATTATAGGATACTCCCTTGAATATGGTCTCCTGAAACCAAATTCACAATATTCTTTTCAGTAAAACAGAAAAAAAAAAAATCACCTAAGCCGTTTCTCTTTCTGGTCTTTTAGCCAGTCCCTTGTTGGTCTGGCTTTTAATAGCATCTATGCCAGTGCGATGAACTCACTTGAAAGTCTGATTTAAAGCCTAAACATGAGGGCACTTGGGTGGCTCAGTGGGTTAAAGCCTCTGCCTTTGGCTCGGGTCGTGATCTCAGGGTCCTGGGATCAAGCCCCACATCAGGCTCTCTGCTCAGCAGGGAGCCTGCTTCCTCCTCTCTCTCTACCTGCCTCTCTACCTACTTGTGATCTCTGTCTATCAAATAAATAAATAAATAATCTTCACCGCTCCCCCCCAAAAATAAATAAAGCCTAAACATGAACTTTACAACAGAGGCTCCTTTTCACTCGTACTTTTGAAGAATAAATAAATTTCAACCATGTAGTTAAGTGGTTTTATGTGGGCAATGATGTCTCAAAACTGGCCTAGTTCTGGGAAGCAATTCTTAAAACCCAACTTCAGTATTTCCTCAGTGAGACCAAAGGTGGGGACTCTAGCAGAGCTCCTTGGGGACTGGAGCATTTTCAGAGGACTTACACAGGTTGAACACAAAAGAAAATAATTGGGCCATAGAATGCATTTTGAATCATCAGCTTATGAAACAAAGAGCTTTGAATGTCCATTTGTTTTCAACGTGCTCTCAGATTAACCCTTTAAAGGGAAAAGTTTCTAGTCAATATATAAAAAAAAAATTCTAAAGGGGAAAAAATCTACTAAGTCTTATTAGGAACAATATTGATATTTTAAAAATAAGACTATAGGGACACCTGTGTGGCGCAGTGGGTTAAGCATCTGCTTTCAGCTCAGGTTACGATCTTGGGGTCCTGGGATTGAGCCCCGAGTTGGGGGGGGGTGGTCCCTGCTCAGCGGGGAATCTGATTCTCCCTCTCCCTCAGCCCCTGCCCCCTGCTTGTGCTCTCTCTCAAATAAATAAATGAAATCTTTGAAAAAAAAAATAAAAATAAAGGGACGTCTGGGTGGCTCAGTTGGTTGGACGACTGCCTTCGGCTCAGTTCATGATCCCGGAGTCCCGGGATCGAGTCCCACATCGGGCTCCCAGCTCCATGGGGAGTCTGCTTCTCCCTCTGACCTTCTCGCTCATGCTCTCTCTCACTGTCTCTCTCTCAAATAAATAAATAAAATCTTAAAAAATAATAAAAATAAAAAAAATAAAAATAAAAACAAGACTAGATCCTAGTGTTTTTAGAATGACATTTTATATACTGTTTTGATAATCATTACCATTTTATTTTTTTGCATATGTAATTATTTATTTTTAATAAAAAGGCAGTTATCTATCTCCCTCTCTATCAGAGACACAACAAAAATTATCTCCTACATTGATTATACACCCTCTGACGTGAAATAGTCTTTGAATCCCTCAGTTTCCATTTCCTCTTCTACAAAATTGGGATTGCAAGTCCTACTCTACCAATTGGAATTGTGTGAAAACAAATTAATTAAAATTATACATAGAGAAATACTTTACAAACTACAACAGAATTTACATAAGCATTTTTTCATTTGAATTTTAGTAGATACAGACTTCTGTTATGGTTGTCATTGGGTTGTCTGAGGAGGAACTTACTAGAACATATTTACAGATAGTGTAATTTAAAAAGATGAGAGCTCTTAGTTCATCATTTACAATCTCTATAATAATTTGGAATAAAAAGTAGATCATAATTACATGCTACATTCAGTGAATGCATTTGACCACATTCTCATGATGTGTTTTTAATCCTCTCCTTAAACATATCCCCTCAAAAATCTATGTGTACCTTTCACCTAATTATATCAGTCTCTTTCATTAGAAAACTCTTCCTTATATTAAAACAAAATCTATGCTCCAAAATTTCCACCAGCCACCCTAATTCTTCTTTGTGGTATTGCTAAGAATGAATAAAATCCTTTTTTTCTACATTGACCTTAATATATCCAAAGCAGAACTTTCCATTTCTTCTTCAAATACGTTCCCCACAGCACATACATCACTGTTTTCTCTTTCCTCTTCTTTTTCCCTTATCACCTTTCTGAGATGCCATCAACCAACGAGTCCAGCGTGTGCCACCATGAGAAGGTAACCTTCTTTTTTTTTTTTTAAATATTTTATTTATTTATTTGATAGAGATTCCAAGTAGTCAGGGGGGCAGGCAGGGAGAGAGAGGAGGAAGCAGTCTCCCTGCTGAGCAGAAAGCCTGATGTAGGACTTGATCCCAGGACCCTGGGATCATGACCTGAGCCGAAGGCAGAGGCTTTAACACACTGAGCCACCCAGGCACCCCAGAAGGTAACCTTCTTGTAACTGTTTCTCATTAGCTCAACTGCCACACCCTTGGTCCCAGGCGCATTCGCCTCACAACACAGCACAACTCAACCTTGCCATCACAACAGTCTCCTGGTTGGTATTTATTTTCCCAGTCTGGTCCTCCTAGAATCCTTTTTCAATTCAGTAGCCAAATCAACCTTGTTTCTATCCTACAATGGCTTCTTTGCACTTAGGACCCAAAGTCTTTATGTCACTTATAAAGTCCCATGTGACCTTTATGTTGCCTATAACATCCCTCCTGCTGTCAGACCTCCTCACTTAACTCTCTACCATATTGCACTCTGTTCCAGACAAACTCACCTTCTTGCTGTTCTTTGAACATGCTACCTTCATACCCACCCTAAGGTCATTACACTGGCTTTTTGGAAAGAGTATACCTTGTATCTTTCCATGGCTGGCTCCTCATCACTTAAGTCTCTACTCAAATATCACCTCCTGCCATGGATCGAATGTTTGTGCCCCAAATTCATATGTTGAAATCTTAACACTCAGGTGATGGTATTAGGAGCTAGGGTCTTATCCCCTCATGGGATTAGCTCCCTCATAAAAGCAGCTTGAGAAAGCTCCCTCCCCCACTCTGCCCCATGAGGTTACAGTTAGAAGATGGCCATCTGTGAGCAAGTGAGTCCTCACTAGACACTGAATCTGCTGGCGCCTTGATCTTGGACTTTCCAGCCTCCAGAACTGTGAGCAATAAATTTCTGTTGTTTATCAGTTACTCTGTCTGTGGTATTATGTGACAGCAGCCTGGACAGACCAAGACACCTTCCCAGAGAAGAGTTTACCACCCAACTGACAACAGTTACACACTTCTTCACTGTTGCAGTTATTTTCATAACATTTACTAATACCTGAAATTTTATATTTATACTGTTTATTACCCCTCTCCCACTCCAGAATATAATCCTAAGAGGGCAGAAATAATATAGATCTTGTTTATTATTTTATCTTAAGTAGTTTCTATGATGTGCGATTGTGCAGAGTGAGTGAATGCAGCAGGCCTGAGAATTCCTTACTTAGAAATGCCTGTTTGGAAGGCTGGCCTTTGGCTGGCGTCAGCAAACCTAAGTAGTAAACAATTTCCTATTCTGATATAAAACTTTCTCTAAATGAAGAGTGACTCATTGTGCCTTGACTATTTGTGCAAATAATGCAATTTGTGTTGAACATCTGCTTTCCTTCTAGGAGTCTAGATTTTAGTACTTACTAGGCAGAGAACACCTATGTAACCAGCCCTCAATAAAAACTCTGGGAACTGAGTCTCTAATGAGTATCTCTCATTAACAACCCTTCATGCATGTCGTCATCCTTAGATGCTAGTAGCATTAAGTACATTCCATGTGATTCCTCAAAAGAGGTCTCTTAGACACTTGCTTTGTGTTTTCTCTAGACTTAGTCCATGTGCCTTTTCCTTTTGTTAATGTTGCTTTGTATTCTTTCTCTGTAATAAATATTAGCCATGAGTACAATAATAGCCTGACTCCTTTAGGTCCTCTTAGAAAAATCACCGAACCTCGTGGGAGTCTCAGGGACCCTGGACATACCAAACAAGAAGCTAACCTCTCACCCCAGCTAAAAATAAGCAAAGAGAATAAGACTTAAAAGAATTCCATAACATGGTGATAAATCCAATATGAAAATGAATCCCATCCTTCTCTGAGGTATACTACCCCACTATGAAATCCATTTGGTACTTACGTGACTGGCCTATAGATCTCCTTAACACCAATGAACTGAAGTTGTTCCATAATGTCTGGAATACTTGCACACCGAGTAAGATTAATTCTTGGGTAATAAAGAAGGTATGAGAGACACATTTCATTTCTGGTGCTTAATCCTCCCTGAAAATGGAGATATTTTATTTAGAGAAGTGTATGTTCCACCAACTCTGACACTTAGAGCACACAAGCCACCAATGTCATACAATTCCCTCCAATATTGAAATGTAGGGGCGCCTGGGTGGCTCAGTGGTTAAAGCCTCTGCCTTCGGCTCAGGTCATGATCCCAGGGTCCTGGGATCAAGCCTCACATCGGGCTCTCTGCTCAGCAGGGAGCCTGCCTCCTCCTCCTCTCTCTCTCTGCCTGCCTCTCTGCCTACTTGTGATCTGTCTGTCAAATAAATAAAAATCTTTAAAAAAATATATATTGAAATGTAATAAGTCTGAAACTGAGCAATAATAATCTGAGTGACAATTTGATTTTTAAAGAGGTAGAGACACATTGAAAAATTAATAGAATGATGTCCATCTCTTTAAAAGTTTCCTTTTTTAAACAACCTAATAATCTCTTTCAAGTTTTGTTCATTTGATGAAAACTATTCGCCACAGTGAACATTTGAAAGGATTATGGGGATGTTTGGTTAACATGATACCAATCAGTCAGGTCAATGGAATCGTTCCTTGGCTGCACTGAATTTTCTACAATCTTGTTGTCATGTATAAACATAAGAAGACACATACCACAGAGAGGATAGATTTCAAATTTCAAATCAAGGTGATAAATTAGATATTGAAAGTAAAAAGATTAAAGCTCCTCAGGAGAACACAATCTAGAACTATTACATGTTATAGGGTTGAATTTTCAACCAGAAGTTATTAAACATAAAAATAAATAGGAAACTATGATCTGTACTCTGAAAATAATAAAGTTACCAGCAGAAACTGATTGTGGAAGCTAAAGATGCTGCAGTTAGCAAAAACTTAAAAACAGATAAAAATATGTTTAAAAAGTTAAAGATGCTCAAGTAATTAAAGGCAAAGACATCAAAAATGAATAAACAAATAGAGAATGACACCAGAGAAAGGAAAACATAAGAACAAAGAAAATAGAAATTCCAAGGTTAGACATTACCATCATTGAATAAAAAATTCTCAGGATGAGTTTAACAACAGATTTGAGATGGCAGAAGAATCAGTGACCTTGAAGATAGAACAATAGAAATTTTCCAATCCAAAGAACAGAGAAAGAAAAGAAAAACAAAACAAAACAAAAAACTAAAAAAAGTGAAAATATTCCAGAAAATACTTCAAAATACGATATTAAATGTTCCAACAGATATGTAATTAGATTTCCAGAAGGAGAAGGAAGAGAGAAAAGGGTAGGAAAAAAATACTTGAAAGAATAATGGCTGAAATCTTTGCAAATTTAGTGAAAAACATTTACAGACCCAAGAAGCTCAACAAATACCAAAGATAAATTTGAAGAGAGCCATACCTAGACACATCATAGTCATATAGCTGAAAGCCAAAGACAAAGAGAAAATCTTGAAAGCAACAAGAAAAAAATGACACATTACATGTAGGGGACCAATGATATGAATGGCAGCCAACATTTCATCATAAGTGATGGAAGTAAAAAAGAGATATTAGGATTACAGATTCATGGGCTGCAGGGAAAAGTAAATTAACCAAGAATTCTGCATCCAGCAAATCATCTGCTCTTCAAAAAGTGAAGGTGGAAAACTTGGCAGTATTGTTCATAGTTCTAAATTAATGCAGTAGCTAAAATGCAATGATTTTACAAATTGCAAAACACATGTTTTGCAGGATTAAGCAAAGGGAGAAGCTAATCTACAAATGAGGTTACAAGTGATGCTTCATTAAAAATTATATTTAATTTATCCTTCAGCTGGGATGGCTATTCAGAGTGGTACTAAATTGTAGGAAGGGACCCGGCATTTGTATCCTCCCATGAACCAGTCACTACAGCTGGCTGCCCCACTGTGGGGAGCATGACTTCAGGTGGGGCATTTCCTGATACCAAAGGCAATGCCCAGTGAATGACACGGTTATCATCAGATACTTTCAGTTTAGCTGTGCTGGCTTTGAAGAGGCCACCAAAATATCCACTAAAGTAATAACGTATGACGTCTGTAGTAAAATATTTCATGCAAACAAAATCACATATAAGGCACAAAACAAAGCCAACACCGGTGGACTGACTGCACCCTCTGTGCTCATTTTTAATTCTCCTCTTCCCCATCCTAACTGAATATGAGGATTATCTCACCACTTGATTAATCATTCTATTGCCTTTCAAACCCTTTACTTTCCATTTACTGACATACATAGGCATCCCTACATCCACTTACATTTTGCACGTTCTACAACTTTAGGTACCCCCTGGGGTCTGCTTAACTTGTCCTTTTTATTCTTCTGATACATTCATGTTAACATGCATGGCTTTCACTCATTAATTTTCACAAATATATAGTGTAAATATATTCTATGGACATATTATATTGTATTTGTCATTTTTTTAATAAACAGTTGGGCTGTTTCCAGCTTTGTGTTCCTGTGTTGTCACACGCTACCACAAATATTTTATATATTTCTCTCCAGGAACACTTCCTGCAAAAAGAACCTTAAGGTGAAATCCACAGAGGAATGGAACTGGGTAGAGCATCTGTGAATCTAGAGCTTTGCCGGATGATGTCATGCTTTTCCCCACGGTGGTTTTATAAATTTACATTTAGCTATATGCAAGGACTCCAGTTTTAGAACATTGGAATTGCAATTTTAAATATTGCCAACCTGATGGGTATAAAATATCTCATTCTGGTTTATATGTGCACAATTCTGATTTCAAATGAGATTGAGCATCCTTTCCTGTGTTTATTATCTATTTGGGCCTTTATTTCTGTGAAATGGTTTCTATCTACTGTTTTATTTTCTATGATCTATTTGTCTTACATTACTGGTTTATGAATTTTTCTTTATATGCTGGATATTAATGTTTTATTAATCTATGTAATACATTTTTTTTCAATTTAAAACTTGTCTTTTCACTTATTTAAGTGGTTCTTGGTAACCAAAAGATTTCAAGTAGTTAAACTCATCAGTCTTTTAAAGTTCGTGCTTTTTATGTTTTAAGTTTTTAACTACTCCCAACAACATAAAAATATATTCATATATTTTTCTCCCAATAGTTTTAAGATTTTGTTTTTCACATTTAAATATTTAATTTAAATACCTGGAATTGGCTTGTGTATTGTATACCCAGTTGTGCTAGTATTCTTTAGTGGAAAGTCCATTCTTTCCCACCTAAATGGATATTGTGTCTGTTCTAAACCAAGTTTCCATATAGGGGGTTTGTAGGCCAGTCTCCAGGATTCCTATTATGTACCACTATTCTAACTCTCGACCCAAAGACACTACTGATCACCATAGCTTTAAAATAAGCCTTCACATCCAGCAGATTGTCTCCATCTTTTCCTTTATAGTAGTGTCTTGCCTGTTATTAACCCTTTGCTCTTCTATATAGATTTCAGAATCTACTTGCTCCATATAAAAGCTAAAACTGGAAAATTTTTAGAAATATGAAAAAAAAATTAGAGAAAATCTTCATAGCTATGGCTAGGCAAGGATTTCTTAATTAGGATATGGGAATCTCAAATCATAAAATCTCTCTGATTTTTTTTACTGAAAATATATCAAATTAATAGGCCAGTTTGAATAGAAGGATTATCTTTATCTTATGGAGACCTCTTCATTTCTTTAAGTTTAGTATAAAGTTTTGTAAATAAGGATTTATAATTTTTTTCCCATGGAGATCAAACACATCTAATGTTAGATTTTTATTTCTATAGAACTTAGAGCTTTAAAATGCATTTCCTTAAGATAGTTTCTTATATACTAAAATATAGTTAATTTGGGGGCACCTGGGTGGCTCAGTGGGTTAAGCCTCTACCTTCAGCTCAGATCATGATCCCAGGGTCCTGGGATCAAGCCCCACATCAGGCTCTCTGCTCAGCAGGGAGCCTGTTTCTTCCTCTCTCTGTTTGCTTCTCTGCCTGCTTGTGATCTCTGTCAAACAAATAAATTAAGAAAAAAAAAATATGTGTGTGTGTGTGTGTGTGTGTGTGTGTGTGTGTGTGTGTGTGTGTGTTTAATTTTAGATATCAGTTTTGAGGGGGTTTTAATGTAGAAAATTATAATATCTTTGAATAATGTGTTTTGCTTCTTTGCTTCTTCTTTTCTGATCCATAGGACTTATTTTTTTCCTTTCCTAGTACAATGTTGAATGGAAATGATGATAATAAACATCTTTGTCTTCCTCCTGATATTAAACCAATACTTCTAATATTCAAGTAGTTTGATATTTGCTACAGATTTTTCATAACTAAGCTTTATCTGGTTAAGGAAATTCTCTCCTATTCCTGGTTTGTAAAATGTTCTTTTTTTATGACTGTCTTAAATCTTATGAAGGCTTTTTCCTACCCCTATTGACATGATCATATGTCTTTTTCCTTCAATCTCCTAATGTAGAATAGTATTATTAATATATTTTCTATCTTAAACCAATTTACATTCCTTAGCTAAACCCAAATTGGTCCTAACATTACATTTTTATATAATACAGAATTTGGTTTGCCAATATTCCCTCAAAGGTATTTCCATCAGGTGCATGTTGTTGACCTCTTGAATACTCTCACTATCAAGTTTTAATATGAAGATTATGCTAACTTCATAAAATGAGTTGGTAGGAGGTATTTCCTGGGAGAGATTACGTAAGGCATGAAGGGTCTACTTCTTGAGTGTTTGTCAGGATTCCTCAGTAAATCTGTTGGGACCAAATTTCTTTTTGGGTCAGAAGCCCTAAAGTCATACAATTCATTCTTCTTTTTCAAGTCTTGATTCGTCTAAGTCGGGACTCAAGCAGATGGTCATTTGCGACCACAGGTCTTTAATACAATTTGCTGAGGAAAAACCAAAAGACTAGGATAGCTTTTCATGAAAGGGTCAATAAACTATAGTGCAAATATTGCCATAGAATCATTAATCTGATAAAATGCTAAAATAACTCTCATTTCACTCTTACAATGTTTCATGCTCAAGACATTCAGGGATTTTGCCCCAAATGGGAATGCTTTTTGCTTTTTCTCTTCTAAAATCAAAGTCTATTCCTCCTTCTCCACAAATGGATTTTAATAACAATAAAAATTTTCTTACCCAAGTCATCCGGGCTCTATCTTTTGTGTTGTAACGACACTCGGTAATTAGATTATCTCCCTAAAACATAAAAATAAAAGCTTTCAGATTTGGGTTTTAGGCTGTTTTATTTATCTATTTGTAGGCCAATAGTTTTATTTGCTATTTGAGTCGGTTCATTAAGAAATTTGATCCAGAGGAAACTTGATCTACTGAATTCTAAGACTGCTAGTATAATAAACAAGCAAACCAACAAGATTCTCTCAGGCCAGACTCCAGCATGTTCTAGCTGTATGACCTTAGGTAAGAAAAAGAATTGTCTGGGCACAATTTATTTATTTAAGCAATAATTTTGTAAAATAGCTGTTATTTTGCAAAGCTGTGAAGAGATTAAACGACATAACATGCATTTAGTTCTTAGTGCAAATGAAACACTTCATAAATGTTAGTCATAGAAACTAGTTACATAAATGTTAGTCATAGATACTAGCTATTGTGATTCCCTCTTCATTTATATTCTTTTCTTTAAAGGTCTTTAGTCACATCTTTATTTCCTCACAACAGACTTGTGAAGCAAAGTAACAGTTATTGTTCCAATGTTTTCTAACCTTTTGAACAATTCTGCATACACAGAAGATAATTTTTTGATGGCTCACCACTCAGAAAGATGGACAGGCTATTCACGGACCAGAGGCAGCTTGTGCTGGGTGCTGGTCCCTAGATTTGATCTCCCTGGCCCACTACTCCAAAGGCCCACGATCTCAACACACTGTCCTCCCACACTGCCCTTCCATAACCCCAACGATTGTTGCAAGCTGGATAATTAGCTCTGTCTGAAACCTGTGTCCAATGAAAGAATTATTCTTATCTTTATTTTTACCGAAATCAAACTTCCCCAAACTCTCCTATGGTATTTAAGAAAAAAACAAAAACACAGACACAAACAAAAACAAAAACACCCTCTTATTTTTGCATTTCCAGAATTGCAACCCAAAGGTTTACTGGAAAGTCAAGTAAGAGAAGAGTAATGTTTGGTACTCAGAACCCGAGTTTTTCTTCTCTTTTTAAATCAACAACTTGAGTCGCCCCTGGGAATGGTAAGAAAAGTGAGTTTTGATTTTGGAAATCAGATCAAACACATTCCATCTGGGTTGTGCAACACCCACAGTGGGCGGCTTCAAGAATGTGAGTACGATGAGCAATTCACTTTACTGGTAGAAACCTTGCTAAATCGCAGTAGAGAGATGTCTTGACTTCTCTAAGATACAGTGAAAAAGAACAAAACATTCATACGGGTAAGATTGTTTGTTCTTCCCTTAGATACTGAAACTCCTGGAAATTGAAGTCAAAATCATCATCATAAGCCAGTAATCTCATTTCCTCCCCTTTGCGAAAATGACGGAGCCTGATGCCCCTGCCAGCCAGGTGAGCATGGAGAAGAACAGCAAACACATGGATTCCACTTGGCTTCTCAGCTTCCAGAGCCTACAGGCGGGGCACACAGAGGAAGACACAATTAGCCCAAATAAGCACATGTTCAGACAGTTGACCATAAAAGAACTTGGAGGGACAACTGAGAAGAAAATCTAAAGCAATTTGAGTGAATGCCTGAGCAGCCAAACATTTTGAATTTGGATTTTTCATGACTTGCTCCTAGCAGTGTTATCTTTGTGAAGTAACATTTGCGGTCAAAAAGGAAAGGGAACTAATGCTTACTGAGGACCTATCAGATCACCCCTAAACGTTATCTTTCTTTTCAGAGGTAAAGAGTCAATCAAAGTCATCTTGATAAAAAGATTCCAGCATGTTAGTAACCTGTAAGTAGAAACTCTTAAAAGGAAAAATGATTCCCACTTTCTGAGATAAGAAAACCAGGTGGAAGAGTGGAATTATATGAATTGCCCTTGGTCATGGCAATTTGAATCATGGTTTAAATACCTCAAAGGGCATAATCCTTCCATTTCATCAGTCTGCCATCTGTCTATAATACAATAGCTTATAATTTGTAAAGAATATGATCTAAGTTAAAACATGTTCATTTAAGAAAAAAAAACTGTAAACAGAAGTAGCCATTATTAAATATTTTTACATGGTTTTCCTGACCCAATATGCATTTTTATATTAAGTACTCCTGCTCTTTGGTTTAAGTAGGAAGGAAACTGTGAAGCAAAGAGAAAAAAAACTGAAAATGAATAATGGGAAAAACAAATCTGGATAAAAGGTGAAATTGAGAAATGAAAAAGTGATCACATGAACCAAGGTAGAAATTGTAAGAGATAAAATAAAGTGTCAAATGTTAAAAAAAAAAAAAAAGTAGGTCAGGAAGGAAACCATCCTGGAAGGTATTTTTGTCCAGAATTCTACTCTTACAGACTTCAAGATTTAAAAAAGCAATCAAAGGTCTTGCTACAATGATAAGTAATGGCTTTAGAGCATGACAACAAGAATAAGATGAATAATAATAAGCATGGGATTCACCAAACATAGTTTTCCAAGAACACTGATGAATCAATGAATAGCAGCTCACAGACTTCATCCTCCACATACCTCTTCTAGGCATTCCAGAGTGCAGTGACCCTCGGACCGGAATTCAGGCATCCCTGGAGGGATGGTGTGGAAGAGGCTTACCCAGAGGCCAGCCTCGATCACCCCAGCATCATACTTCCTTATGTCTGCTGTATGAAATAACCTCAGTCCAGAATTATCTATTAAGCCTGGAATAAGAGCATATAATTAAAAGCGAGTTTGAGTTCTCAAAAAAGGAAGTTCTCTACATTCAGTTGAATGGATTTGTGAATTTTCCTTAAAGCCTCACAAAGGAAAGAATTACAAGTAAAGATTAATGGAAGACAACATTCAGGTTCACAAACAACAGTTAAGGGGTGCCTTGGCTCAGGTCATGATCCCAGGGTCCAGGGATCGAGCTCCACATCAGGCTCCCAACTTAATGGGGAGCCTGCTTCTCCCTCTGTCTACTGCTCCATCTGCTTTTGCTCTGTCTCTCTCTGTCAAATAAATAAATAAAATATTAAAAAAAAAAACAGGAATGAAAACGTAAGTTGTCATATTGTCTGCAACCATTTTTGACTTATACAGTATACCATGGGAGAAATGTTTGTGTTGTCTAGCTGATAATATTCCACAATGATCTAACATAAAGACAGACAGAAGGAAAATTCTAGTCACTCATTAGAATATAGACTAACTCAACAAAACTTTATTTTATATTGTTTTCAGGTAAAGTTCAGTAACATTTCCATAGACGTAAAAGCCCTTTGGTCTAGAGACCACCTGCTGACAGAATAAATACTGATGATTAATTTTCTTTATAGTTTGCCACCATTCTTTTAATCACTTAATAAAGTAGTCATTCAATCAACAAAAAATATTAAGAATCTATTCTGTGACTAGAAAGCACAACAATAGGCATGTGAGGATGAAAGATGAGTAAGATACATTCCTTCCTGAGACAGTTATCATAAGGAGGGAGAGAATGAGACCCAAACCCTTCATAAATTTGTTCCACTGACTTTGAAAACTAACTGACTCCTTTCTGCAGGGCTGACTTACTTACCTGTCATTACCAAATTGATACTTCAGAACCATTGGCATATACATAATTTTATATTAATTGCTGTGATTATTTTTATTGTCTCTCTTTCTTACTACACTATAATTTCCACCTTGCTTGGTGTGTTTTTCACTCACATTTAAGCACGGAGCAGAGACATAGTTGGTGCTCAGTATTTGCTGAATAATTGCACAAATCAGTGTAAAATAATAACTTTGAGTTACTTCTGTTGAGAACTTCATATTGAATCTTTAGACTTTTTGGTTTTGGAATATTAAATAAATAGGTTTAGAAAACTAGATTCAGAAATCAAATGTAAGTATAAGCCCTCTTCACTTAAATATCATATTAAATAATATCATTGCATAAATATTTCATGAGCATATTTATGGTTTTCCTACCACAAAACAAAATATTAATATTTTCTAGTGTGATGATTGGTAGCCTTTCATATGTACAGTCAGAAAATGTTTCATAAGCACTATGTTTTGGGAACTAATTTATATCACAAAGAGAAAAATCTATTATCCTACTTCTTGGAAAGTGAGATGCACTTTTTTTAAAGATCAGTGACCACATGTATCCATTTTGCCCAGTTCATGGCTCATTGATCACTGCTGTCCCAGTGTAATTTTTAATAGTATCCTCATTTGCTCTAAAAAGCATCCTAATTTGGATGACAAACATATAGGTTAATTCCTTCTAATAGTGGGCGGCAGTATATTTCAACCCTGTTAAGATGGGAGTTACAGAACTTTTAAAAATCATAGATAAAACATATAAAGAATAAACTCACCCTCCTTATAAGTCGGATTGTCATAATGGACCTCCAGGAGCACATAACGAGGATCTAACGGAGTGCCAAGGGATAATCCAACATGAGGTGGATAGGAAAAACCCTAAGTAAGGAAAATTCCATAAGACGTGCCCTATAAAAGTCCCTAAATGTTCTTTTCCACTCAAAACCCAACCATTCTCAAAGATACTTCAACATTCTGGAACTCCATGATCTAGAGTGGATATAACAAAATGGCTTAAGGAGAGAATCGCTTCCAATGGAAGGAAAAATAAGCCATACTCCTATCAGAGATAATGTATAGAGCTTTACTTATAAGTATCAGAACCGAAGGGGGAAAAAACATGAGCCACAAATAGTGTCCCATCTCAGTAATCATTGGTCCCACCTCTCCACCAATGGCCCAGGCAAAAATAACGGTCTCGCAGGTGAGGAAGGCATCAGGCATGTTAGGGTGGTAGCACTCGTGGCCATAGTCCAGGACACTGTCGTTAAAGCTGCTGCTGCACTGATAGAGCAGGATGTGGTGGACCAGACTCTCGTGGCCTCTCTGTATCAGCGGCTCCACCTGAACAAAGCACAGATGAGAGGAAGGGGGCCATGAGTCAAAGCCCCATAAATCCCCAGTGCTAGGCAGGAAACTAGCAGAAACGATGATCAGTTTTTCAAGGGAATCCTCCTCTCAACTATGCCACGGTTATGATGTGGTTCAAAACTAATTTGTTCTGCAGAAGATAACAAGGATAATGATGGTGACGCCGGCAATGGCGAAGGTGAGGTAACCCATGGGGCACCTGGGTGGCTCAGTGGGCTGAGCGTCCAGCCTTTGGTTTCAGCTCAGGTCATGATCTTGGGGTCCTGAGATAGAGCCTCACCTCATGCTGGGCTCCAAGTTCACTGGGGAGTCACTGTTGGTTCTTTCCCTCTGACCCTCCCCTGACTCACAGGCTCTATCTCTCTCAAATACATAAGTAAGTAAATCTTAGGGGGGGGAAAAAGATGAGATAACGCTTTCCTCCAGGAATCATAGGATTTACTGATCTGTTTGGGTTTTGAACTCACTTTCGTTTTCCTTAACATTCTGTGTGGCAGCTGTTTCAAAACATGCTTTCTTCCAGGCTACTTTGCCCTTGGGCCCCTTCCCTCTTTTTTCTTTTCTTTTTTCTTTTCTTTCTTTCTTTCTTTCTTTCTTTCTTTCTTTCTTTCTTTCTTTCTTTCTTCCTTCCTTCCTTCCTTCCTTCCTTCCTTCCTTCCTTCCTTTCTTTCTTTTTCTTTCTTTCCTTCCTGCCTTCTTTCTGAGTCACAATGAGTCACACTGTGGCTAACCACATTTTAAAAAAATCAAGATTGTAAATAGACATAAACTTTCTCAGTCTCTCTTCCACCTCAAAATATTACCTTTATTGATCTTTATTGATGGTGACAGATGATGTGTCATTCGTCTGTTATCTAGTTAGCTAGCTAGTTAGCTATATCATCTTTCCATTATCAACCTATCGATCTATCATCTATATTTCTATTTGGTGCTAAACATAGTGCTAGACACAAAGCAGGGCTCAATAATGGATAGTTTTATTTTAGTGATTAAAATAAAATTCTTACTATGAGTATCTGGGAGAGAAAACGACATCATAGTAATGTGCTCCTGTGATATCACTCAAATTAGGAGAGGAAGTAGAAACCAGTGAACAGAGAATGAGCGGTCAAGTTGGTTCTAATACTGACATCCCAGTGCATGAGAGCATGTTCCTTCTGTGGTCCCTCCTGTGAGTTCTCTTAATACCACCTGCCCGCCTTCCTCCGTCCAGGAACTCGGAAAGAGCTAAGTGCATCTGCAGGTCCCCAAGTGCCGTGCCTGCAGGAAGTTGCCTGCAGTAACTTACCTGTGGCTAAGTTACTTAGTTGTACTAAGTACAGGGCTCCAGGGTTCAGGGTTCATTGAACACTCCATACATCTGCTAAAGAAGCCCTAGTGTGTCCCTAAATTTCCAAGGCTTTACCTGCCTTAGAGCTCAACACCTTCGCCCTTACCCTAACTATTCAAATGCAGGCAATGCATTTTGAAACCCTTGCTTGTCCCCTGCTTTAGACATGCATATAAAGATAGTGTTTTTAGCTATTCTCTCTCCTAAGGCTTTCCATTTTGATTTTCTACATAGTTTTTTTTTTTTCTTTCTTTCTCAAAGCACCCACACAGGGAAACAATATGTAGTAGGCAGAGATCTGAGTAGGCAGCTGGAGGTCCCACTTTTTCAACCCAGCTTGCCTCTGTGTTGCATTGTGAGTCACACTGCGGCTAACCCCCACACACGCATCTTTAACATCGCATTCACAGAAATGACATTGCACATGGCTTTGTTTGCACTTGTTTCGCCTCTAAAGGAGCGCGCACCCTGGAGGCAGAAACTATTTTCTATTTTGTTTGAAAATGACAGTTATTGTTCAAGCATGGTTGCATAATACAGGACGCAAACGGGTAGCCTAGGACTGCCATTAGATTTCAGCCCCCACATCTGGTTTGAGCTTTCTCGTGAGACTTCAGTGGGCACCTCGAGCTCCAAGGGAGATGCAGCCCTGAGAGCAAGTCCACAGGAAAAGAGCACAGGAGACATTTTCTCGAAGTGACTTATGGTTCAGGCAGAACCTGTAGGTTGTGCTTAGCTCCACAAGGTCGGTCCCAGGAGGGAGCCAGGAGGACAAACGAAGGTTGGTATTGCTGAGGCAGCTACAGAAACAAATGGACTTCATCAAGGCACAGCGAGAGAGAGAGAGAGAGAGAGAGAGAGAGTGTTAAGACTGTGCGTGTAGAATTTATTAAGCTTTTAAGGAGCTTCATGTCAATTTCTTAAAAGAAACTTTTAGAAACAAGTACTTTATTTTATTTATAAGTACTTTATTTTATTTATTTTTTTAATACAATGAGTGCCGAAAACAACAGCAAGCTTCTAAGCTACTAGTGCATTCTAGGAATAATAATAGTAACATCTGTATTTTATTTAACACCTACTCTACTATCTGCCAGTCACTGGATTTGTCATTTCATTTAATATTGACAGCAATCTATTAGGTTACTGTTACTGACTCCATTTTACAGATGAGAAAACTGAGACTCAGAGGATTAGGCAACAAGCCCAAAGTACCAAGGCAGGAAAGAGTAGATGGAGATTTGAGACAAGGCTGGTCTCAAAGTCAGTACTCTCCTAGCTGCAACACATCATTGCTGGAGATGCGTCCGGCTCTGGAAGCTGCTCCCAGTGAGAGGGAAGGGGAAGACTGGGAGCCTTACATCTTGCGGGGAGGCAGTCTCCTGCCGTCCTTGCCACCCCAGTTCAAGTGTCCCTTGGCCCTTAGGGAGACGAGACAGGTGGTGGCCTTTGGATATGTTGTTTCCTAAGGAAAGCAAATAACAAGGTCTCTCTTCAAATCCCAAGGTCTTCAAAGAGAATTAAATTGTAATTTGACCTCCAGATTACAAACCGAGGGGACAGCCTGAAAGTTTTTCCCAAGAAAAAAATACATTCATAAGAAAACAAGGAAACTTTCTGCATGCAAATTTGAGCACTGTTCATGGGAGAAAGTATGAAGGCTTGGAAGAAGCAAAGCTCTTGGCAAAACAGAAAGGATGTGAGATGGAAGTTCAAACAAAGAGAAGTGAGGATAACTACTGAACGAAGATGCCACTAATATCAGAGAAAAAAAGCAGGTTATCAAACCACTGAAGAACAGAAGAATTTCTGGAGAAGGAATTTTAAGATGACCGTGTGGAATAGTTCATTGAGACCCCAAGGATATTCCCTGTGGGCAGTCGTGGCCTGTTCAGTGCAGGGGACAAGCTCCAGGGAATGAGAGCATCTTGACCAGAGTGGGGCTGGCTCTCTCTAGGTGCTCCGCACGGAGCAGAATTGCCCACAAAGCTTCCTGCCACACCTCCAGAGCACAGTGATGCCAGTGCCCTGCTCCCAATCCCAGAAAAGACAGCTGCTCATTATCCGCTGCTTCCTCAACCAGCTCCACAAACCTGCTATGTCATCCTTCCTTAGCCCAAACAAGGCTGGGGCCCCAGACCGGGGAGCGCCCTGTGCAGATGGAGAGAGCGCTGCTCCATGATACAGCCTTCAGGTAGGTGGAATGCAAGCATTAAACACTACTCTTTCTTATGTATTTGGGAATTGTCTGTGCAAGAAAGACTACTGCTTCTGCATCATTGCATCGTTTGAAATAATCGTTTAATTTTTTCATTAAAAATATTTCTGAGACAAAAAGGCTGTAGGGAATCATTGCTTCTAAGGGACAGCACTTAAACAGGGAGACTTACTTTGGTTACTTCAGAGATGTCACAGTATCATAACAATCTCTGGAAATGCCAAAAGTTGCTTCTATTAAAAAAAATATTAAACTTACAAAAATTGTCAAAGAAGTTCAGGGCAACGTAAGGTATACAGATGTGGATAAATGGGTATTTCTGAGACTGGGACAAACATTTAATTTTATTTTTGTTTTAGGCTGGCTGTATGGTTGCAGAAGAAAAAAATTAAAAGGAATAGAAAATGCCTATGGAAGTGGGACACAGTGACACCAACACCTGATGACAGAGTTCTTGATTCCTGTGTTCTTGTACGCAGGGGTGACTTACGGACCAGAACAGATGGGAATTCCCTACACCCATCTTCACATGCATTAGAGGCCCAGCAAGGATGGCCTGGCACCTGTGGGTTATCTTTAGTTCCCATGCAGAGCAAAAGAACAGTCTAGAAAAGAAATCACAGATGGAATAGGGATGAGAGGGAAGCCTTCAACCTGAAGGACACTTTTTTTTAAAAGATTGTATTTATTTATCTGAGAGAAAGAGAGAGCATGAGAAGGGGGGGGCGTCAGAGGTAGAAGCAGACTCCCCGCCGAGCAGGGAGCCTGATGCGGAACTCGATCCTGGGACTCCAAGATCATGACCTGAGCCGAAGGCAGTCACTTAACCAACTGAGCCACCCAGGCACCCAACCTGAAGGACTTTTAAGAGTAAAACTGTCTCCAGTTAGTTCAAGTAACTGAAACTCTGGGGTGCTCTTGAGAGGACTTAGCAGCAAAAGAGAAAACAAGAAAAAAGAGAGATACTAAGCATAGCCAAGAACAATGTGGAAATTAACACTGTAAAACTGAACCTGAGAACTGAGAAGCCCCAAATATTACACTGTTCTCATGACCCTGTCATCTTCTCTTACCCTCTTTATCCAGGTCAATATGTCTAGCATAGTCCCTGCCACACAGAGACTGCTTAATAACTATTTATTGAATGGAAATGAAGCCTTTCCATCAGCAAGACTGAGTCATCAAATTTATGGCCTCCTAATTTCTCGATTGTCTCAATGCCAGTGACCTATCCTGCATCCCCGCATCCCACCTCAGCAACCGAATCCTCCTGTCCCACCCTGCACTTATAACCACCCAGGACTGTCCTCCTTCGAAAACTCTCTTTCTGTCCCTCTTTCCTGCTGTTGGTTCTTTCACACCTCTCCAGTCTTCTTCCCAGGAGAGGCTCCTTGAAACGCCTTCTGCACCAGCCCCTTACAAGTGACACAGACACAACTCTGGATCAATCCTCTAACCTTCCCCTTTTGAGTCTCCACTTGGGATACTGAAGATACTTTCACAACTGTTCATAAAGGAGCTCAAAAGTCATGATTCACATTTCTACTTCCATGCATATCAATCTTTCTTTATTTTGTTCTGTGTTCTGTTCCTTGGCTATGGATGAGCATAACCTGTTCAGGGCAGGGGGCAAGTTTCAGAAAATGAAAAGCACTTCGCTCCCATTGCAAAACTTTTAAAATCTATGTATACCTTCTAATCAGCTCTCGGTAAATGACTTGATTATTTTTGGTAAGAGAAGAGAGAATTTTTATTCACTCTAGTTGCATGAGAGCAGAGTTGGAGACAATATGATTGGGAAAAAACTTTAATTATATAAAATAACGACATGATCTGAAGAATTTTACTTGGTGTGACCTTGTTCTATAGAATAGAATGAGATGGGGATAAGACAAAGAGCTTCTAAGTGTATCAGAATTCCTTAGAACTTAGAACCTAGGCACTATATCAGAATAGGAGGTAAGAAACTCATAGTGGAAATGTATGATATCTTTCTGTCATTAAAGTTTTGGGGTCCTTGACAAAACTATGCCTGCCTGATGGTCTTTCACCAACACCTACTGGCAAATAGATTCTGTTCCAAAAAGACTTCTCCAAAAAGCCACTGAACGTTGACAAACTTAAGAATCCACATGCTTGGGTCTCCTGGGTCGCTCAGTTGGTTAAGCAACTGCTCTCTGCTCAGGTCATGATCCTGGAGTCTGGGATCGAGTCCCACATGAGGCTCTCTGATCGCCAGAGAGTGTTTCTCCCACTGTTCTCTCTCCTCTAGTGCTCTCTCTCTCATTCTCTCTCTCAAATAAATAAATAAAATATTAAAAAAAAAAGAATCCACATGCTTTTGCAAACTTCAAATACCAATTACCTCAACAATAATAATAAAGAAACATATTTTTGCTTTATTCCCCTGTACTGAGTTGAACAGTATCCCTCCAAAAACCATGTCCACCTGGTACCTCAGAATGTGCCCTTATTTGGAAAGAGGGTCTTTGCAAATGTTATTAGTTAAGATGAAGTTACACTGGTTCAGGATGGGACCCAACTCCAATGGCCAGTATCATTATAGAAGAGAAAGGAGCAGATTCAGACTCAGACATACACACAGAGAAGACAACCAAGTGAAGATGGACACAGAGATTGGACTCAAGCTGCTACAAGTCAGAGGAAACCAGAGACCATCAGAAGCTGGAACAACCAAGGAACGATTCTCGCCTAGAGCCTTCAGACGGAGCATGGATGGCCTTGCCAATGCCTTGATTTTGTACTTCTGGCCTCTCGATCTGTGAGAGAATGAATTTCTGCTTTTTCAAGCTACCTGGCTTGTGGTCACTTATTATAGCATCCCTAGGAAACTAATACATCCTTCACTCTCAATTTTTTTTTATCATAAACTAACAATTCACAACTTTGTACACTTACACCTAGGTCATGATTGTCCCTGCATTGGTTTGAGACACAAACTTATTACAAATGCACATTGTTTCCCCTAACATGATTGACATTAAATAATTCCACGTAGTTATTTAGTCTGAAGGCTATTTTACTTGATGAATATGCAAGTGCCCTTGAGAGAGTTAAAGAAGTTTTATTATCTAATAGCTAAGTATATGTGTATCTTACTTTAGTTTTTACTTTTGGAGGGTAAAAAAGGAGCGGGGGAGGGAGAGAGGGGGAGTGCCCTTCTTGACTTGTCCAAGGATACTGAGTCAGTATGAGAAAAACAGGAGGTTATTAGAGCTCTTATGAGCAACTTTCCTATGCTTATTCTTCCAAGTCTACCCATTTAAGATGTTGCTTGTTGAAACATGAGTAGAACATAGCTTTCCAAAAACAACTTGCAATTCAACAAATTAAAAATTAAAACAAAAGGAGAGAGGTAATGGATGGAATATGTAATGAGCTGGAAATTTGGTAAATCTCCATCACTTTTCTTCCTGCCCATTCTTGTTCCTGGCACCGTGCTTTACATACCCACCCCAGGCACAAGTGGATGTCCATGGAAAAGCCAGTAAACCATCTCTGACAGAGGTTATCCAAAGGGCATCTGGCTCATAATGCTATGCAGCCTATGAAAACATTTCAGCCAGGACTAGCAGTGTAGACAGAGGATTATAAAATCATGCTGATATGTTCATGGGACTATGGTAGGATAGCAGATAGTATCTACCTGTCTTGCCCTCCCTGTCCTCATCCCTAATGGGGAGATCTCTTTTAGCATAATAAAATATTCAACTTATAAGAGAAAACAAAATTGAGCAAGAAAAGGGTATCATTGTCTCACAGGTAATCCACTCTGAAAAGGGTCAGAGTTCAAAGCACAACTTGACTTGCTGACATGGTGTCAAAGGGCCACAGCTTAAATGGACTTGGCAGTTAAAGCTCAGGAAGCAACAGTTAAGTGGAACAGAGATGAAGAGAAGGAATGAAGGGAAGAACTGAGGAAGAGGAGACTTCTGGGAAATAATGTACCCCTCCTACTGCAATTCTGATTTCCTTGGAAACTACCATCTTCATGTGTGTCCATGCCCTTTCAACCGTAATTGACCAGTTCAGGAATGGGTGCCCAACCCATCAATCTTTTCTTGGGACTTTAAAACTATGAAAAAGAACTTATCACCTGCCAGAAGTTGGACATTGTGAAAGAAGTCAGTGTGTAGTGAGATCCAATAAAGTTGGTGCAAAGGAAAATTCTAAGACAAGATGGTCTCAGCAGGGTTTGAATACTTAAGTTTTTTCTGAGCCCAGCTGCATCTCTGCCGTTCTCTGGCTTACTTGTTCAATCTTTCCTCTTATTTCATGTCAATTCCTTCCTATTTCCAAAACTAGTTCAAGTTGTGTTTCTTTCATTTGCAACCAAGAGTCTTAAGAATCAAACACAAGTAAATATATATCATCAATTCATCAATTCTGTGTGTGCATTTATACATGTAGTATCTCAAATTGTCCTTTTTTCTCTTAGAACTTTTTGGCACATAAAACTATTTTGTTTGTTTTCATTTTACCCTTTCATTTTATCTATAATTTTTAATCAGAGCTGGGCACAATAATAACAAAGTTCCTTCAATCAAGGCCCTCAAAAGCAAGATGGGAAATATAATCACCCCTATAAAACACACAAGTGTCTCTCTTGCTTACTGATTCCTGATATATTCCACATAGGTAGTTAGTATTAAGGCTGACTTATTTTTAAGGATTTTTTTTTAAAGAATTGTTTACGTGTGACCAGGAAAATCCCAGAGAAGGCGGTTATTAACTCCCTGAGTCACAGCCCTGGTTTTAATGTTTTTCATATTCTCTCAGGGACTGTCACTCTGTGACTTCTGGCCATACAAATGAGTCTGCCACCAGCATGGTAAAGCAGTCAACTACTCCGTTTTCAACAGTCTCAAAACTGGGACAGTCTTGACAGCCATACACCTAAGATGGCAACACTGGGGGTCTCAGTCGAAAGGACTTTCATCACCTCAGTTTCATGAAACATACCCCAAAGCCATTGATGAGGACCACAACCACAACCCTCAACAGTTCAGTGACATCTGCTGCTTCACCAGTAACAAGTACGTATCAGAATTGACCCACGTTTTCTATGCTGAAAATAGGTGTGAAATGCTACATGGATGTCATTGTGCCATTCTGCAAAAATAGAAATGTAGACAATGACATCATATTAAGTTAATTAGTGGTATAGAACCTACTATTCTTGCTCCTGTAGAAAATGAGTTTCCAACTTAATCAGGCCGAACAATGACTGTGAATAAGTGAAGTGTCCTACCAGGGAATTGTCCTTCAATGTGATTTCAAGATGTGTCATGCCTTTAGCCCTGGACCCTCACTAGAGAATAGAATTAGGCAGCATCAGTCTATAGGATTTCTAAACCAAATGACTAACTTGGTTTGCATTCATTTGTGCCATTAAGATATTTTCAAATGGTATTAGAATCAAATCACATGTGCAGTATCACTGTCATTGCTCATTTTTCTTTCACATTTGTTTAAAATATAATGCCCGTGAGGGGCGCCTGAGTGGCTCAGTGGGTTAAGCTGCTGCCTTCGGCTCAGGTCATGATCTCAGGGTCCTGGGATCGAGTCCCGCATCGGGTTCTCTGCTCATCGGGGAACCTGCTTCTCCCCCCTCTCTCTCTCTCAGCCTGCCTCTCTGCCTACTTGTGATCTCTCTCTCTGTCAAATAAATAAATAAAAATCTTTAAAAAAATAAAAAATAAAATATAATGCCCGTGAGGGGCGCCTGGGTGGCTCAGTGGGTTAAGCCTCTGCCTTCAGCTCGGGTCATGATCTCAGGGTCCTGGGATTGAGCCCCACATCAGACTCTCTGCTCGGTGGGGAGCCTGCTTCCTCCTCTCTCTCTGCTTGCCTCTCTACCTACTTGTGATCTCTCTCTCTCTGTCAAATAAATAAAATAAAATCTTTTTTAAAAATTTTAAAAAAATATAATGCCCATGAAACCATAAATTCAGAACCTTACCATTTTCCTAACTTATTCAAAGTGCAGTTCACCCTGAAAGCTAGTGATTACATTTATCAGAACAGTGGAATATATGTTTTTTTTTTTCTGTGTGTTTTTACATGTTTCTACTCCATAAGTTTATTCCTACAATGTATGTTTGGAAATCAATTGTAATGTCTCAAGGGCTCTTGATGCAATAACACCAAAGTATTTTCAATTCCCAATTTATTCAAAAGGAGAAATCTCAGTGAGAACTGTTTTTTCAGATTGGATCTGGTTGCAAGATTCCAGCTGGGCTGTCCAGACTTATTGTTAAGGCATGAACTATTAAGAGGAATGATAAGGCAAAAAAAAAAAAAAAAATTCCCCAACTCATGTTGCCTCTGAGGTTGTGGTCGAGGACCCAAGAGCCCCATGAACACCTGCAGATGCTGGGGATGAAGCCCCAGGGCGAAGGGGGAGGGATCCACTGAAGGAAGCGAGAGCCAGGCAGTGACTAGACACAGGCAGGCTGGGGAGCAACTTTCTACTGGGAGACTCTCTCTTGCTCCATTCAGCATTCTTACGTAGAAATTCAGTTTTAGTTTATTATAATGTTATTTGAAAGCATTAAAGCATGTTTTTGTTTTATTTTGTTTTTGTCTAGTCACAGCAACTATTAATTCTCAAGAAAATATACCGTACCAAAATTTGATATTGGCTGGTATTGTATTTACACAGAGTTTTATCGATTCTTGACATTGGTGGCAAAATGTATTCTTCCAGAAGAGGCATTCAGTATAGGACCATGTGAGCTGTGACTGGCCAGGATGTTAATATTTCTGTTTTTCTTTAAATGTCACGACAAAAATACCAGAATGGGGCCATAGATTTACGAATTACATTCTTATTAATCCTCTATGCCCAAAGTAAATTGTTGAAAGATGTGGAACGCCTCACGGATTTGCATGTCATCCTTGCAGGGGGGCTGTGCTTGTCTGCTCTGTATCATTCCAATTTTAGTATATGTGCTACCGAAGCGAGCACTATTGAAACTATTTTAATTGGTGAATATGCAAAGTGTCCTTGAGAAATTTAAAATATCATGATTTATAGTCATTGATTTCTGAATGTGAAGCAATCGGGTATTTTGCCAAACACCTCAAGAGTATAAGCACAAAGCAGAAGGGGCACCTGGGTGGCTCAGTGGGTTAAGCCGCTGCCTTTGGCTCGGGTCATGATCTCAGGGTCCTGGGATCGAGTCCCGCATCGGGCTCTCTGCTCAGCGGGGAGCCTGATTCCCTCTCTCTCTCTCTCTCTGCCTGCCTCTCTGCCTGCTTGTGATCTCTCTCTGTCAAATAAATAAATAAATAAAATCTTTAAAAAAAGAAAATAAAATTAAAAAACAACACAAAGCAGAAAATTGCTTTTGAGGAAGTTTTGCAATGGCATTCTTTTGTCTACTGTTCTTTGAATTTTTAATAGATTATCCATGAACTCTAAGGTAGCTTTTAGCCCTTTATTAACAAATATTAACATTCAGTTAACTGAGATATTCAATAAACTAGAGGTCACCTAGGTCCTCTAAGAAATGTTAAATTAATACCCAAAAGGACAGCAAGGAGTAGTGGAAGACCTGGAGGTCAGGAGGCTGAGATCCCTTCTTGGCTGTGGCACCAAACAGCTGTGTGACACGACTGTGAGCAAGTCACAGCGCACGAGCTTTCTTTCGACCTAACGCTCTAGTCTATGTATAGACAAATAGCGGCATTTCTGAAGCAAGAGACACCTTGTAGGTGCTCAGAGAATGGTGTATTTTTATTGTATGTTGGATTCTGGGTTCTAGATACATTTTTAACATTGGGCCCAAAGAGATAACAAACAAATCTATAGAAGTAGTCCATTCACAAATGCCAGTATTTTGAAATCTAATTTTAAGACTTTTATGTTACAAATATTCAGGCCAAAAAAAAAATATTGCCCCAGTCACATGTTTTATTGCAAAATATGTAATCATATGAAATATATATTTATATATACCATATCAATTTATTTAGGACTTGATTTTCAGATTTGTATGTATAAGACAGTATTTTCTCTATAGAGGTCTTTTTCTGAAATGTGATCTCCCTCTTTGACATTTCTTATATGTATTTACACACAGTTTTGAATATAAGTTTTCCTTACCATTTTGCTCTGAAAATCTTTTCTCTCAGAGATGTCCTTCCTTCATTCATTCATTCACTCAACTAATTAACTAATTAACAATGACCGTCAGATGCCAAGAAGTAAACAAAGATGCATCAAATATGAATCTGTCACACAGTTTATATTCTAGAAAGAGAACAGAAGTTATATTCCACAGAAGTTAAGGGCAGAGAATTAAAACTTTTGGTTGCCTTCCAGCATCAATTCCCCCAGAAGACTTTTCTGTCAGAGTCCTGAAGTTTTTAGCCACACCATTTGGCTAAGAATGATTCCCACCTCCCATGAGGGGCCTAAACCCATCTATGTGATCCCATCCTTGAAATGAACTTAAACTGGTCACATCACAGGGACTTTTATGTGGTGGGTGATTGAGGAGCTCTTCTCGCAAAATATGAAAGAAAAAGTTCTATTTCAGAAGTTTGGGCTGCAATTTTTCTATCATAAGGGAAAAGAGCCTAAGGATGAGGACCACACAATGTTAAGGGCAAAGCTCAAAATGAAGCTGTAGCTCTTGAAACATCATAAATCTCTGGACTATGGGATTTGCTTGAAATAAACTCAAGCAACATTCAGTTGAAACAAAAATGAGTTCGATGCTGATAGTTATTACCAAGGACAATTGTTTTCTTCATCCACCTTTTGTCTTTCCCCTCTTTACACTACCCAAATCTGGATGAAGTCAGAAGCTTTGTTAATTCAGACTTCTGAAAAACACAAAAAGAAGTTCCCAGAATAATTAGTAGTTGGGTTCTATACTGTGTTTGAAAAACCACATTTTTTTCATGAGAACACTGAATATTTAGAACAACGCCAAAGCAGTATGACTCATCCTGATTTATCTTTCTCATCTTCAAAATGTTTTTCAAATTGCTGTCTAGGTACAGTGTCTACCCTAGTCCACACCTCCATATATCCCACCTAAAATACACCGATAGCCACTTGCTTGTCCTCCTAGATGCTTAGGAGGTTGCTTTCTGGACGACGCTCCCTCTCCCAACTAATCTTCCCAAGTCACTTTTCATCTTGTTAATCTAACAGATAATGAATGGTCAATGGCTCTACGCCACCCAGCCTGCAGCTGGTGAAGTCCACACTTGTATTTCTGACATTCAGGATATTATGTGGCTTTTGCTGCACGTGAACTACACGGTCCCATATGCACGCATGCCCAGCCACAGGAATCCCTTCCTACTCCACACCATGTCCTTCTACCCTCCATGGTTTTGTTCAGTGTTTATTCCATCCAATATGTCCTCCAAGCCACTGCTGAAAGTCCAGATGTGGGAGCATCTGGGTGGCTCAGTTGGTTAATCGTCTGCTTTCAGCTTAGGTCCTGATCCCAGGGTCCTGGGATGGAGCCTCACACTGGGCTCCCTGTTGAGCAGGGAGTCTGCTACTCCCTCCACCCTTCCCCCTTCTTGTGCTGGTGCTCTCTCTCTCTAATATACAAATAAATTTAAAAAAAGGAAAGAAAGGGTGCCTGGGTGGCTCAGTGGGTTAAGCCTCTGCCTTCGGCTCAGGTCATGATCTCAGGGTCCTGGGATGGAGGCCCGCATTGGGCTCTCTGCTCAGCGGGGAGCCTGCTTTCTCCTCTCTCTCTCTGCCTACTTGTGATCTCTCTCTCTCTGTTTCAAATAAATAAATAAAATCTTTATAAAAAAAATTAAAAAATAAAAAAAAAAAAAAGGAAAGAAAGAAATGCCAGGCTTTGTTTCCCCTGGATGCCTTCTCTGATTATTTTGGCACACATTTGCCTTGTTTCTCTAAGCTTCTTTCAGGAGGTAGGGCTATACATTAGCATAATACAAAGACTTAGTTTGGAATTCAACATCTGGTACTTACGAGCTGTGTGACCTGAGACAGACTACTTACCTTCAGAAACTCAGTTTTTTTACTTACAAAATGAAAATACAAATCAACTTTCTTTAGTTCAAAGGTAAAAAAGAGAAAATGTGTCTGGGATATCATAATTTGTATCAAGCAGTTGAAAACTACACTTAGTTTTGTACAACTTAGCACATGTATCTTTTTTTAATTGGGTGCAATTATTGCATACATGAGAGCTCTTCTCCTTCATTGGAGCAGTGAGTCACTGTTTTGCCACTTGCTGACAATTCATTATGTGGAGGAGACTTCTTCAAGGCCTTTATTATTTATTGTAATTAAAATAAAACTCAAGACTAAATCTTGCTGGCCATTTTTTAGTATGCTATTGCTTACATCTTTATGAGTAAGAGCTGTTTTTAAATGGTAAATTGAATTGTTTTTCAGGTTAATCTGCATTTCAAACCCTGACAATTTGTGGGATTGAAAATTCACGTAAAGTAGATATGATTTTATTGTTTCATACTACAGAATATGGCTCAGAGAACTTTCCCCCAGTTTTATTAGTCAACACATGCCTTTCAATGCAGCAATATGTATATCAAAGGTTTGAGTATATATGGAATTCTGCCAATCCGATGTAGAGCAGAGAGACACATGTGGATCAACACGTTTTATGGAGTATAAGAATGCAGGAAGGGGGTGCTTCTCACAGGAACATAATTTGACATCCCAGCATAAGTGAGGCAGACTTATGCAATAAAATACATAGACACTACAACTTTATTTTGTGTGACCCAACTCTTACCCTGGAGAAGTGAATTAAAGGTTAACAGAGGGGGCGCCTGGGTGGCTCAGTGGGTTAAGGCTCTGCCTTCAGGTCTTGGGATCGAGTCCTTTCAGGGTCCTGGGATCGAGTCCCGCATCGGGCTCTCTGCTCAGCGGGGAGCCTGCTTCCCCCCCACACACTCTCTGCTTGCCTCTCTGCCTACTTGTGATCTCTGTCTGTCAAATAAATAAATAAAAATCTTTAAAAAAAATAAAAGTTAATAGAGGAAAGAATTAGAAGCAGCACTCAGCTGAGCAAAGGTAAATAAACATTAAACTACCAAAACAATAATAAAAACCATTACAACATTTATGTCAAGTAAAGGGCTAGATACTTTACATAGTGAGTCAAGAGATAAGATGTCAGAGTAAAACCTACCTTGCTAGCACCTTGATCTTAGACTTCTCAGCTTCCAGAACTATGAGACACAAACTTCTGCAGTTTAAGGCTTCTAGTCTATGGAACTTTGCTATGGCCACCCACGCAGACGAATACAGACAGTTTGTAAGTGGCATAAAGTTGAAAACAATTTAATGTTGTTCTCTATTCAATTATATGAAATTTAGACAATGGACTACCACACAGTCATAAAAGAGTAAGATAGTTCTATACATACTGTAGTGGAACTTTTCCAGGACATACAATTAAATATAAAAAGCAAGTGTCAAAATATATAAGGTAATCCCATTGAGGTCTAAAAATAAAAGAAGGAAAAACTACATACACATATAAAGAGAGAGGGATGAAAATATACACAGAAGAAGACATAAAGGGATATGATTACATACATATAGAGAATTTCAGAAAGATACAAGAAAATATTAATTTGGTTTATAGGAAGTAGACCGTGAATGGGAGAACTTAGAGCTTTTTGCTTTTCACTTCATGTCCTTCTGTATTTGCTTCTGTATTTGATTTTTACAGTGAACAAATATTAATTTTATAACATGTTTTTTAAATTCTGGTTTCATCATTTACTAGCTAAATGTCCCTGAGAGGTTAATTAATATGTGAGGCTCTATTTTCTACCCCACAAGATGATCATGACAATTACATGAGACCTTGGAAAACCCTTCACAGTGCATGGTATAGACAAAGCATTCATCAAATGTTAGCTTTCATATCAGTTTTCATACTTCCCATGCATAATCTATCTATGATATTCCATATGTATTATATGTATGCCATGCTTAATTATATATTATATGATTATGCTTAATCATATAAGTACAAAGTCTCTAAAAACCTTCAAAATTGTTTCTTTCCCCACACCATGCAAAAAAAAATCTATTTCCTCTCATAATGTTTTAAATTAAAATTTGTTATTTAGAGAAAGACATGCTGATCTTCTGAAAACCCAATTACATCTTCTGAGTTTTTAGGTTCTTAGAAAAACTAACGAAGTTTTCTACCCCACACCCATTGTCAAGACTTCACAGCCCAGTGGCAGATGTCAGTGTATGTGACTCACCCCTGAGCAGGCACAGCTCCTGCTGGGAAGGTCCCAGCAAAGACACTGAGACCTTGGTTCTGCAGCAAATGTTTTCTGTCTCTTTGGGTTGTTTTCCTTTTTGGTCTCCTTTGAAGTAACAGTTGCTAGTCTGCTTTTTGTTGTTGTTGTTGTTGTGCATTTTTAAATTTTATTTTACAGTTTAAAGGCCTAATAATTTCATCCATGAAAGGACAGAATTCAATTACTAACAGATGATCCTCATGATAAAATTCCACAACCCCAAATTCGAAGAAAAACAACTTCGTTTTTCATTACTCCAATACAGCTTACATATAAAAATAACCAATCTAATGGTGTATATTTTAAAACTAACTCTTTTTTTTTTTTAAAGATTTTATTTATTTATTTGACAGAGAGATCACAAGCAGGCAGAGAGGCAGGCAGAGAGAGAGGAGGAAGCAGGCTCCCTGCTGAGCAGAGAGTCCGATGCGGGGCTCGATCCCAGGACTCTGAGATCATGACCTGAGCCGAAGGCAGCGGCTTAACCACTGAGCCACCCAGGCGCCCCTAAAACTAACTCTTAAAAACTTCTTTTCACATCCTGAAAGGTCTAGTACTTGTGTTTATATGTAACTTATCATGATAATTTTGGCAGTTCTAAATACAGTATATTATCTTAACATTTATCATAATTTAAGGATTATATTTCCTGAAGAAATTTAATAAATGAGCCATCTTTTTTTTTCTCCTAAGAGTAGGGAAATAGTCATTGAATGACATTTTTTATTCCTTCAGGCACAGTTTAAAGATTAGATCTAACTGTAGGCAAAACAAATTAACAACATTGCCTCATGCAGAGTTCTATGTTGGCTTTTATCCAGAGGTCTAGAATTCACTGCTCTTTAAATTTAAGTTAAAATCAAATGTAAAGTATATTCTGTTTTATCTTATAATGAAAGGAGAAACTGATGTTAAGTGCTTTTTCTCTAAGATATAAAATACCGTTGCTTTAGAACTAATAATAATTGCAGGTGTTCAAATCCTTATTTTCTTGGATTTTGGCCCTCTCCATGAAGTGTCTACAAGTAACACAGCAGAACTGCTCAGTTCAGCCCTTAAATTAGATAAATAATCCACAGTGCCACACATAGTCCAAGTTCATTTGTCTGGGGGGTAAGATAGATTTTCTGAGCATTGTTTACCACTTGCCATCATGGACTTGAGTCTAGATTCAAATCAAGAATCCAACAAACACTCACTATGCACCACTCTTAGGAACTGTGCCCAGGGCTGAAAATCCAAGGATGAGCATGGCACAGCGGGGAGGGTCTTCCATTCTCTGGTCAGGCAAAAAAACGAGTCCCATAGAGAACACGTGGGTTCTATGGCATCAGTACCAGCTACCACTTAACGAATTTTTACCTGTACCAGGCCCATGACACATAATACATTTCATTTCATGTTGTCTTCATGCAATCTGGAGACAGGTGTTACTGTTTTCGTTTTACAGATGAGGAAGTTGAGGTAGAGTTAAGTAAACCAAACAGACTGGCCCAGCTGCTGAATAGCAGGATTGGGCAGCACTCAAGGCTGACCATTCAGTCCCATTCTCTGGGTAACTATGCTTGCCCCCTTTCTGATCTGAATAGGCTGTGGTGGGAGTGTGAAACAGGAGTTAGGATTAGAAAAGGAATTAAAATAAGCCCAAAATAATTTTGTACTTTCATGTTATGGTATGTTTCAAAGAGCCATTTGATTATTTGTTTGTTTAAAATTTATTTATTTTAGACAGAGCATGCTTGAGCAGGGAGGAGGATGGGGGTGTAGAGGGAGAGGGATAGAGATAGAATCCTGAAGCAGACTCCCCACTGAGCATGGAGCACAAGGACAGGGGCTCAATCCCACAACCCTGAGATCACGACCTGAGCCGAAATCAAGAGTCAGGCACTTAACCGACTGAGCTACCCTGGCACCCGAAAAAGCCATTTGATCTTTTAAATCAAGTTTTGCCCTCTGGTTATGAAAGAGATGATAAAAAAAAAATGAAAAAGGCTATCTATGCTTGACCTCACACAATATGATTAACCATCACTACAACACAATTACAAAATAGAGTCTTTAGTACTTCAAGAAAGGTAAGCGAAGAAATGAATACAAGTGGATGGCTTTTATAATTACGGTTCCTCTCTAGTTTCCTATGTTTACACATGAGGCCTCCATTAAAAGAAGTTCTCATTTTTAGGGCAATTCCACGAAGAGAAGACAACAAACTGAAGTGTGCTCAGGCTAGGACTTGACTTCAACACTGGTCTTCTGTGGTTGAACCTCCACTCTAGGCGGATAACCCCCCATGAAGACTTTGCTTAGCTTAGTAAACAGGTTCATACTGAAGTCAGCTTTTCAACACTCTTAAGTCTCCTGCTGCCTTCCAGCTATTTAAATAAATAAGTCTCCTCAAGATGTAGGTTTCTGGAAAGCAAAGCCACTGTTTGAGGTTATTTGTTTGCTTGCTTACTTTAGAAAGTTTATATATAGAGAAAATAATACACTATTTGTATAAAAACCACCCAGAATTAGTTAGCATCTTGTCATTTCTACTTTATTAGTTATCTTTGCCCCCACTTGACCTAGCACATATCTCTATTCCCATTAGATACTCATGGTGACCTGAATTGCCAAAGTGACCGTCAGGGTGGCTACCAAGTACACACACAGGTTGTTAGTCTTAACAGGTCTGATGTGCTTTTTGTCTTAAAAATGCTAGCCAAGGGGTACCTGGGTGGCTCAGTGGGTTAAACCTCTGCCTTTGGCTCAGGTCATGATCCCAGGGTCCTGGGATCGAGCCCCACATCGGGCTCTCTGCTCAGCAGGGAGCCTGCTTCGCCCTCTCTCTCTCTCTGCCTGCCTCTCTGCCTACTTGTGATCTCTCTCTATCAAATAAATAAATAAAAAATCTTAAAAAAAAAAAAAGCTAGCCAACCCCTTTAAATAAAACTTAAAATAACTTTTGCAATTAATACTTTTTATCAGAGTTTAAATATTTGCAGCTTTGTAGTTATAGAAATCACATTAAAATGGATCTATTTATAAAGATAACATAAAAAGCATGGGTGATTTATTCCACATTTTTCTCAATAAGATAAAAGCCACACTCAATTTAAATGTCATAATTTACAACCAACATAGATATTCAAAGAGAATTTTGCAAGTTTCAGAAATGTGGCCAACCTCTTCTCTTGGCAGTTGAAAGAAGAAACCCAAAAAGGATCTGATAAATTGAGTTATAATAATAGTTCCAAAAGAGAACTCATCATCTTCACTCCCCCCGCCCTTAACCATCACTTCTTTCAGATTTGTTTAAAACTCCTAACCCCAAACATTAAGCAAGTTGGGAGGGTCCACAGCAACCCTTGAGAGCATTCTCTCCTTATTTCCAAGGCCACTTACCCAATTGAGGCTGCTTTTCCCTCTCACAGACTTTGTCCCAACATGTCCAGGCTATACTCCTGGCTCTAATCTTCTATATTCTAAAATCTCTATGACAAATCATGCCATTTGTCCAATCGAAACCCAATAGTCCCTCTTTACCTCAAGAGAAACTCCCTTTTTGGCTTACAATTCATGCTCTCTGTGGTCCTATCAGGACCAAACATTACCAGGAATACCTGTTCTCTGTGTCTTTGGTCATGGCATTCCAGCCTTCTCATCCTGAATCTGGCAAAACTGATTTGTATCCATTGGAACTCGATCTTCTAGTAAGAGAACTAAATGTTCAGAACACCTTTCAGATGGAAGACATCTGAATTCCCAAAACTTTAAAAAAAAAAAAAAGTCTTGAAATGTATTGATCAGCTCAGTAAGAAATTAAGAAAGATTTCCCAAAGGTGAAAGAAAAAGAATATAAAGTCAAAATCAGAGTGATAAAAACAGAATCCAAGGATCCTGTGGGACCATATGTCATACTATGATCCTGGAGTCTCCAAGAATAATGGTCACAGGACAGGATAATCAACTGATGTGGGACTGAACTTGACATAACTTGACATATAACTCTTCCCCCTGTATCCTTCACTTAAAAATAGAAACTAAACTCTCTAAGCTCATACTAATGCAATAAAATGGTGGACTAGAAAAAAATCTAACTTCTAACAAAGGCAGCCAATGAAAACACTTGTCTGTCTCTGCTACAGTTCCTGATTATTATGGACCAATTTTTTTTTTGTATGCTACCTCCCACGACCCCTTCCTTCCCAACCCCAGCTTCAAATTTATATGTTGAAGCCTTAACTTGTAATGAAATGGTACTTGAAGATGGGGTCTTTGGGAGGTAATTAGGGCTGGGTGAGGTCATGAGGGTGGGGCCCTTATGATGGGATTAATGCCCCAATAAGACACACCAGAGAGCATGCTGCCCTCCCTCTCCTCACCCCATGCTTACACAAAGAAGAGGTCATATGGGCACACAGTGAAATGGCAGCTGTCTACATGCTGATGAGGCCAGGAGAAGAGGCCTCAGAATGAAACATACCTGCCAATATCTTGATCTTGGACTCCATGACTGTGAGAAATAAATTTCTGTTGTTTACCTATCTATGGTATTTTGTTATGGTAGCCTGAGCTGACTAAGACATGGGTAGAAGAAAATAATAACAATATTCTTCCTTGGAGATATGTAAACAGAGGTCCACCCTCATGGGACAGCAGGATTCAAATTTATAGTCCTGTATGTTTAGGGAAATTCCAAACCAAGAAAATAAAGGATCCCTCATGGGTCACCATCCCCTGGCACTGGCAAAAGCAAATACAAATATGATACTTCCTGGAAGGAGCATCCTTTCATCCCGTACCTTGTGATTTCCATGGATTACATTAACTTGGCAAACTTAACAAACACTTGGGGAAACAAACTATCCACAACATATTTAGATTCCCAAGGACTGGAGTCATTGGAATTATTAAGCATAAAATAGAAAATAACTATATATATTTCATTTTTAAAATATTATTTAGTATATTTAAGTGTTTTTAAAAATAAAAGATGGAGTCAAGCAGAGAGAGTCAATTATCATATGGTTTCACTTATTTGTGGAGCATAACAAATAGCATGGAGGACAAGGGGAGATGGAGAGGAGAGGGGAGTTGAGGGAAATTGGAAGGGGAGGTGAACCATGAGAGACTATGGACTCTGAAAAACGATCTGGGAATTTTGAAGGGGTGGGGGGGTGGGAGGTTGGGGGCACCAGGTGGTGGGTATTGTGGAGGGCACAGATTGCATGGAGCACTGGGTGTGGTGCAAAAATAATGAATACTGTTATGCTGAAAAAATAAAAATTAAAGCTAAAAAAAAATAAAAGATGGAAAGATGAGCAAGAAAAAGATTGAATCAGCATATTTAAAAAAGGACAAATAGAATTTCTATACATAAACAAATATGAAATTTAAAACTCTATGGATGAGTTAAATAGCACATTAAAAAACAAAAACCAAAAACCAAACAATTTAAGGAACAAATACTGAACGTGAAAATATCATTTTGACCTCAAACTTCTCCAAGACAACATTTTTTTTCACTTTTATTAAGGTATAATTTGACATACACTAAGGTGCATATATTTAAATTATAAAATTTGTTAAATTTTGACACACGGACATATTCATAAAACCAGCACCAAATTGATATAATGCATATACACATCATCCCCAAAAGTTTCCACATGCTCCTTGGCAATCCCTCATTGTCTTCCCTCCTTTCTTCATTCTTATTTCAGGAAACTGCTCAATGGCTTCATGTCACTATAGAAGACTTGTATTTTTTTTAGAATATTATAAAAAATAGAATCTTATTATATGTACTCATTTTTTTCTGGCTTCTTTCACTCAGTGTAATTATTTTCAGATGAATCTATATTGGTTTTATGTAGCAATGGTTCATTCTCTTTAATTGCAGAGTAGTAGACCATTGTATTTATGTACCACAATTTGTTTATCTGGTCATTTATTAATATACATTTAGATTGTTTCTATTTCTTGGCTGTTATAAGGAAAGTTGCTATGAACACTCTTTTATGAGTCTTTGTATGGCCATATGCTTTCATTACTCTTAGCCTTTAGCTAATAGCAGAATAGCCAGAATATATGATAATGTATGTTTAATGATTTGAGAAACTGCCAGATGATTTTTCAAAGTGGTTGCACCACTTTTTATTCCCATCTGCAGTATATTAGAGTTCCAGTTACTCCTCATCTTGCCAACTCTTTAATTTTTATATGGCAATTCACGTAGGTGGCATCCCAGTATGGTTTTAATTTGAAATTTCTTAACAAGGAATGATGTTGAGCATTGTATCAAGGCGGTGGACATCAGGCAGAGAAGGAGAGTGACCTCTGGAAATGAAATCCGTCCTATGATTTCCTCAGACAATTGTCTGGAGAGTTTCTAGGCTATTGCATAGAAAATTGAAACTCAGGCAGAACTTGGCATTCTTGAGTTGAGGAGATCAAATTGGGAGTCCAAGGAGGCCAAGTAAGTTACAGTTCACAGAATATAACATGGGAGAGGAGAGAGGTGTATAGAGAGATAACTCAGGACATCTACATTAGGTCTGCCTCAAGTACATTACTGAGCACTGATTCTTTTACACAGGTAAAAATGACCCTAAAAAATCCTACCCAAGAACAGAAGAAAATTACTCTAACATATTAGATGAAACAATTACAGAAATATCACAATGCAGAGAATAGAGCCTTTCCCCAATAGAGAAAATCTTGAGAGGAAAATCTTGTCATTCACACAGTATTAGGTAAAGTACTCAGAAGGGTTTGCCTTGCAGTGGGTAAAATGAGTATCTAACAAAGCTGAAATACACGATCCAAAAGTCCTGATTTCAAGTAACTTAACTATATCCCAGAACAAAGCTCAAAAATATTTCTAGAAATACAGATATATCCATCATCCAGTAATGTAAATCAAAATGTCTCACATCCAAGCAAACATTAGTAGTCATATAAAGAGTCAGAAAAATAAAACCCCTATGACAAAATTCAAACAAACTAACCAAAACTCGTACAAATGATAGAAATAGTAGACAGGGACATTAAGACTTGTATTATAACTATTATTCATATGTTCCAGAAGATAGGTCAAAGAATATGTTAAGTATAGACATGCTGGAGAAGATATTTTTTAAATATTCAATTCTAACTTTCAGAGATTAAAACTACAACGATTAAGGTGAGAAAAACAGTGTATAGTATTAAGAGCAGAGTAGATAATAAAAAAGAAAAGACAGCCAAATTTGAAGATAGAGTAATAAAACTATCCAAAATAAAAACAGACTAAGAAAATGAATTTTAAGTGAGATGTAGGACAACTAGAAGCAGCCTGATATACTTACAACTGGAGTCACGGTAAGAGGGGAGTGACAGAAAAGCCTATAACTAACAGTGTAACAAATGGTAAAAGACTCAGTACTTTCACCTTAAGGGAAGGAACAAGCAAGGAATCTACTCTCACCATTTCTACTCATCATTACAGTGGATGTTTATACAGTCCAATGTAGATAAAAATTGTTATTTATCTATTTATTATTTTTAAAGATTTTATTTATTTGAGAGTGAGAAAGAGAGAGAGAGCATGAGGGAGGGGAGCAGGGGCAGACAGAGAAACAGACTCCCCCGCCTGAGAGGGGATCCCAATGCGAGGCTCAATCCCAGGACTCCAGGATCATGACCTGAGCAGAAGGCAGACACTTAACTGACTGAGCCACCCATGCATCCCCAGATGAATTTTTAAAAGAGAGAAGAAAAGGCATCAAATCAGAAAGGAAGAAGTGAAACTCTCTTTATTCTGAACTGGCATGATGATCCATGCAGAAAATCCAACTGAATTCTAACAATTCAGCTAGAACTAATAGGTGAGTTTAGCATTTTTAAGGGACACAAGATTCATACATAAAAATCATTTGTGGGGCGCCTGGGTGGCTCAGTGGGTTGAAGCCTCTGCCTTCAGCTCGAGTCACGGTCTCAGGGTCCTAGGATTGAGCTGGGCATGGGGCTCTCTACTCAGCAGGGAGCCTGCTTCCCCCTCTCTCTCTGCCTGCCTCTCTGCCTACTTGTGATCTCTCTCTGTCAAATAAATGAATAAAATCTTTAAAAAAAAAATTTGTACACATTGGTAAAAATCCTAAAATGAAATTTGGAGGTAAATGTCATCTAAAATAGCATCAAAAATGTTAGATACTTAGGAATAAATTTGACAAAATTGTATAAGACCTTTGCACTAAAAACTAAAATCACTGCTTAGGGAAATCAAATAAAATATGCGTGACCTAGAATTAGGAAAAATTTCTTAGTTACAACACTAAAAGCATAATCATTAAAAAAAAAACATAAGACTGGGTTTTACCAAAATTAAGAAATTCTTTTCTTCAGAAACACTGTTAAGTGAGAAAAGACAAACCACAGATTAAGACAAAATATTTGCAAATCAAATATGTGGTAAACAAATTGTATCCAGGATATTAAAGCATACTCAAGTTTCAATAATAAGAAAACTTTAAAAATGGACAAAGATTTGAAGAGGAAGTTCACCAAAGAAAATATAGGAATGGTAAATTAGCACATGAAAAAGATGTTCAGCACCCTTGGTTATTAGGGAAATGCAGATTTATTTTATTTTTTTTTTATAGATTTTTTTTTTTCATTTATTTGACAGACAGACCACAAGTAGGCAGAGAGGCAGGCAGAGAGAGAGAGGAGGAGGAGGCAGGCTCCCTGCTGAGCAGAGAGCCCGATGCGGGACTCGATCCCAGGACCCTGAGATCATGACCTGAGTCGAAGGCAGAGGATTCAACCACTGAGCCACCCAGGCGCCCGGAAATGCAGATTTAAACCACAACGAGATACAACTATTAGAATGGCTAAGATTTAAAAGTGATGATTCCGAGTGATGGTGAGGAAGTGGTGTATCTGAAACAGTCAGACCTTGTTGCTGCGAATATAAAATATATAATTTTATATATATATATTTATATATAGCATATATAAATATGTATATTTATATATAATTTATTTATATATGTCATATATATAAATATACATATTATATATATAAAATGTAAAATAGTGTAACACATAGAGAAACAATCTGATGGCTCTTAAAAATACCAAACATAGGGGCGCCTGGGTGGCTCAGTGGGTTAAGCCACTGCCTTCGGCTCAGGTCATGATCCCAGGTCCTGGGTTCAAGCCCCGCATCGGGCTTTCTGCTTGGCAGGGAGCCTGCTTCCTCCTCTCTCTCTGCCTGCCTCTCTGCCTACTTGTGATTTCTCTCTGTCAAATAAATAAATAAAATCTTAAAAAAAAAAATACCAAACATATTGCATACCATATGACCCAGACCTTCCACTCTTAGATACACATCCAAAGAAACGATAACAAATGTTCATAGAAGCTTTATTTGTCATCGTCCCCAAATGAAAACAACACAAATACCCATCAAGTGAATATGGATACACCAATTGTCCAATATCCAAAGGAATGTTATCCAGCAATAAAAAGAAGGAACTATTACGAAAAACTGTCTTGTAGCTAGGTTAAAACTGTTTCCTGGGGAAGAGGAATGGTGTGCCAGCTCCACAGCAAGGACTCAAATGGCCTTAGAGTTTCTATTTTCTCACTTAGAATCTTGCCCCCACCATCAGAACAAGCTCAATCTAGACTTCTGGAGACTATGACATGTACTATTAAGAAGACCCCACTTTCCATCTGAGGCGTCCTAGACCAGCCTGCAAAGAGTTGACTCCCCACCCTAGGAGAAAACCTGCCCACACAAGACAAGCTGCTTACAGACTTAGGAGTAAGCAAAGCAATAAACAGAAGAACCCCTTGGTTCATCTATAAACTACAATAAATGTGTATTTACTTAAAGTCCTTGAATTTTGAGATGGTTTGGTGCACAGAACTAGCTGATACAAAATGAATAAAAAATTCTGGGATATTCAGATAATGAAACTCTACAAAAAAAAAAAATGAACACCAACCCATTATTTTCTACCCAAAAAAACATGGCTGACTCACATATCACATTGAGCAAAAGAAGGTAGGCACAAAAAAGTCTCAAGTTCAAAACAGGAGAAAATGATCAAAGTCAAGAAGAGTGGTTATGTCCCAGTCTTGGGGCCACTTTCGGTGGACCATTGGTGTTCCATTTCTTGATCTGAATTCTGATTCCATGAGTTAGTTCACCTTATGAAAATCCAATGAGTTGTATTCTAGCATTTGTGAATTTTTAATGTATGTAATTCAATAAAAGGATTTTTTTAAATGAATTGATTGACCAACCAATTCACTGAAGGGGAAATATAAATAAAAAGAGCATCAGTCCCACTGGTAGTCTGAGAAAAACAAGTTGAAACAATCATAAATATCAGTTTTCACCTACCAGGAGCCAATAAATTTTTCCAAAAGACTGCAGTACTCAGTCTTGAGACGTAATGAGGAAATATGCACGCATTGCCAGTGTGTGAATTTTAGAAAGCAATCTGACAAATATGTTAAAATTGGGAATGCCTATAAGCTTAACTCAATGTATTTAGAAATCTCTCCTACAGAAATGAAACCACTAAGGACATACATAAAAGGATATTTATTAAAACTTTGTTTACAGCAGCAAAAAAATTAAGTTCACCTTAAATGTGAATCCAACTGTAAATGGCTGCAAAAATTGTGGTTTATGCGTATTAAGGGATTTCATTATGCAAATATTAAAATAAATGCGTTATTATATTTGACTTGCAATGATATGGGTAATAACTTGAAAGAGCAAATTTCAAAGCACTATGTACAGTAATCCTCCTTTCTTTAAAAAAGGAAGGGTGATTAACTCAATAAGATCCTGTGTAATTTTGTGTTTTCTTGAACATAAAGTTAAAGAAGGACACAAATAAATGGTTACCTCCAAACTGGAATTTGGAGAAAGGAGGACATCACCACTATTATACACTTCATTTTTTTTCTTGTCGTAACAATATATGTTACATTAAAAATGAAAGAAATACACATTAGATGATACTTTTTGATTAATTCCCAGCATTTAAATTTAAAAAAAGGAACATCGAGTCACTTAATTAAATGCAGTTTTCAAAACTTATGTCACCTCAGTGCAAGTAGACACAGACTTCATACAAAATTGATTTAAAAAGGAGAAAAAAACCTAAGAGTTCTCTCTTTAAAAATAAAAATTATTTATTTGTTTGTCAGAGAGAGAGAGAGCACAAGCAGGGAGAGAAGCAGGCAAAGGGAGAAGCATGTTCCCCCACTGAGCAGGGAGCCCTATGTGGGATTTGATACCAGGACCCTGGGATCCTGACCTGAGCTGAAGGCAGATGCTTAACCGACTGAGCCACCCAGGTGCCCCAAGCATTATCTTAAAAAACAGTGTACAGTACAAACTTCCTAAACTTTCAAAAAATGAAGGATAAAAATTTAACTTTTGTGATCTCTTTTCAGGATCATTAAAAGAGCATCTCATATCACACGTGAATTTTATAAGATTATTAATTCAAACTGAAGAATAAATAGATCATTGCCTAAAATATCTTTTAGCAACTTGGAATAAATATACTTTGAAATACTGTGACTGAACCAACAATCTGTTGGAAAAATTTTTTTTTGTTATATGAGTGGAAAATATTATTCAGTACTGACATTTCCTGTTTATCATTAAAAAAAAAAAAGAACTTAGTTCTCTAACCTTGCAAATTTAATTCAGTTGTAAATCTTACAACTTCTTGCAATAAGAGCTTGCCTTACATAACAAATAAAATGTATCTGGCAGGCTCATTCTTAAAAGAATTAAGATTTATCTTTAAAGTGAATAGAGAAATAAAAAGCAAAGATAGTAGAAATAGAGAAAGCCAAGTTATAAAAAACTAACATACCATGTGAAATCCAGTTGCCTCAAAAAAGTTAATGAAATCAAAATGAGTTTCACAACTGCTCTAAATTACTGGATAATTACATCTAAGTAATTTAAAGCTTTCCCAAAGCTCTAAAAATTATTTCATTATAGATTGTTAAAAGATGACTACAGAAAAGGATACAAATCTTCAGTATATTTTTTTTACTTTAAAATTGTTTTATATTTCATATGTTGAAAAAGAAATGTAGCAATTCGGAATTTATGACCTAAATTTGAATTCCAGTTTCAATTAATTAGCTGGATGAGAAAAGCAGACTTTTCTTGCTTGACTTCATTTTCTCCAACAACTACATAAAATGTTGCCCAAGCAAACAGAATATGTAGTGTCCAAGTAAACAAAAAGTGACAGTAGAAGGACAGTATTTCACACCCACCATGCTTCAGGTGCTTTATAAAAATCTTCAGATAATTTTCCAAGCAATCTTGTGAACAGGTGTGAACATTTCGCCGGTGAAGAAATTGAGATTCAGTGTTCTATTTAAATTTCTTAAGATCATATAAGTGGTAAATGAGCAGGATTTGAAACCAGCTCTAAGTGACCAGGAAGACAGGCACCTCCAAATTTAGACTCATATAAATTAAATCCATTGTGCAAGTTCCCATCACTAGACTAAGTGAATGATACCTTTTTTTTTAAGATTTTATTTATTTATTTGACAGAAAGAAAGATCACAGGTAGGCAGAGAGGCAGGCAGAGAGAGACGGGGAAGCAGGCTCCCCGCTGAGCAGAGAGCCTGATGCGGGGCTCGATCCCAAGACCCTGAGATCATGACCTGAGCCAAAAGCAGGTGCTTAACTGACTGAGCCACCCAGATGTGCCCCTAAGAGATGTCTTACAATAACCCTGTGACATTAGGCGGACATCTATTTTTCCTGAGCCTCAATTTCATAATCAGCAAAATGGCATAAGTAAGAAGTAAAGCACAATGTCTGTTACCCATTGGGTAAGCAACAATAATTTCTCTTCTAAAATTTCTATTTATTTATTTTAGAGAGACAGCATGGGCATGAACGGGAGGGGCAGACAGAGAGGGAGAATCTTAAGCAGACTCCCTGCTGATCGTGGAGCCCAATGTGGGGCTCGATCTCATGACCCTGAGCTGAAATGACGGGTCGGCCGCTTAACTGAGTCACCTAGGAGCCCCTAAAATTCAATATTTTTAAAGCACTTTCAGAGTAATTTTGAGAAGATAGGAATTGTTATTTCCATTCTACATATGGGTATATGGTGTTACCAAGATCACAAAAGGTAAGAGAAAAGCCCCGGGGCATATTCAAATAATAGACCATGCTACCGATAGTGATGAAACACCAGTATTCAGTTTCCATCCAAAAGGAGAGCTTTTGCCTTTAAGTCACAAAGTTAAAATAGCTACTATGGCAAAAATATCCCAATTTCATTTATAAAGATGATTTTAGAAAGTGGAAAGTTTTAATACAATAATGATGACCTAAACTTGAATCCTGGTTTCAGTTAACTAACCAGATGAGAAAAGCAGCTTTTTTCACTAGACTTCATTTTTTGCAAAATAAATGTTTTCAAACGGTAAGGGATACAATTTAATGGCTGCGATCTGTTTTCAGGGCATATCATATCACATATGAATTTCATGTGACTATTAACTCAAGCTGAAGAAGAAATAAATTACTCCAGAAAATATCTTTTGGGGAGCTTTTAAGCAATATTTTTTTCAAATCTGGGGCTATCTGTAAATTATCTCTGGAGACCTTTATTAGGCTCATGGTCCAATATAATGAAAAACTGAATGATACAAACTTCTATGTAGAAACTCACATACATTGCATACATTTCAACTATAAGAACATGTAATTGACATTGACAAGGGAACAGACTTCCAGCAAACTCAAGGGTCAAATCACTCTCCAGGGACTACAGCTCTAAGGAAGAGTCCCTCATTTCCACAAGAATTGAAAGGCCATCACTCTCTTCTGAGGGAACTGTCTGCAGCTTTTCTTTAAAGAACTAAATGGTTATATGCCTATCATGCAATTAAGAGGTAGCTTCGGCTTCTATTTTGGAGACTATGACACAACTCGCCAGAGTTCTAACATTAAGCAAAGCGGGTAAGTTCATGTCTGGGGATAAAGCTAACAATGGTATCATTCAAGATAAAAATCAGTGACCCCATTTAGGTACTAAAGGCCACAGTCTGCAGGCCCTTTCAGCATTTCACACTAAGGGCTTTGGTATGATTAAGGCATTCTCTGATCAGAAAATGCAGTTACCCTGACAACAAGTAACGGCCAAGTTTCTGCATTCTAATCTGACATAACTATACGATGGATTTAAACTTTAGCCAGCAGCTGTGAATTGGCTCTAACATGAGCAGATGTCGGCGGGAGCATCGAGTAGTCCTTGCCACATGTGGGACCAGATGGAGCTTCCGCACAGACAATTGTGTAATACTTAGGAACTAAAACTCAGAAGCAAGAGTCTTACTTTTTTAGTCAATGACTGCTGCTCTCGGCAAACCTAGAATTCATGTTTTAAGGCTAAACTAGCAAAAGTGCTCATACATGTTTATTTTAAAAATATACCATCTTCGGGGGGGGGCAGGGTGGGGAGGGAGGTATACATATGGGAAACTTAAGAATAAGAGGCAAGTTACTTAATGTCTCTGGGCTCTGGTTTCCTCCTCTGTAAAATGAAGACAATAATACTACCTACTTCCTGGGTTTTCTTCTGATGATGGATGATCGATGAAGTGTACAGTGCTCTCAGTAAGTGTCGTCTCATCACCTGATTTTATTTTGGTGCTTGAGCACGTGAACAGAGAGCTTGTGTCCCAGCCATCCTCACCGCATGTCCCGACCTCCCTAAGATCTATTCGGTTGTACTTTCCCCAATTATTCTTTCCATACAGCAGGAGGTGGTGTCCAGACCAGCACTCCTTACTTTTGCCTATACTATGTACTTTGACAGCAACGTTCGCTTGCCAGGTTTAGGGTTTCCCTGTTATTCAGGTGTGCCTCTCTTCTCCCCATCTGGGCTGGGGTGAAAGACTATGTCTTATAATTTCCTTGTATCTGCTAGAAGTCACGGTACTGAGGGCTGTCCAAAGCAGGCACTCATTAGACACTCATGATTCTTCTTCACCATTGGGAGGGTAGTGCAAAGGGACATATCCCTCTGATTAAGAAGTATAGTGTATCATGTACACTGATTTCTGGAACATACTACCAAGGGCCTCTCCTATCTCGCAGGACTTCCTCAGACCAAACTAAAAGCTGAAAGGCTATGGAGTAGTATTTACATGATCACTAATTGTTATTTACTTCGTCTTGCCTTTACTTAATATTTAAAGTTCCACATACAACTCAGTGAGATTGCAGGGAGGAAAAAGATCTCTCTTGATCAGTAATGGAATGCATTTAGAGTGAGCAAGGTCACCTTCAATACACAGTTCCTAAAGTGGGGCCATTACCTTATAAACATCAATGTATAGAGTTAACTTCGACGTATATATTTCACTAGGTCATAAATCTTTTCCCTACGTAGAAGAAAGCATCCCTTATATCTGAATTAGTTCATGTTGAAATTTTATAATGGAAGTCAGCTGTGGTTCCAGGAAACAGCTGGTGTTTTTTTGTCTCTGCATCCACGGAGAAATATGCAATGCATCAAGGAATTACCTATCTCAAAACCATAGACTGCTTAAATCTTTTTCATGTGCAGACAACTAGCAGTGTATTTCGAGAGGGGATGTGTGCTATGTGTGCTCAGTTTTTAGGATATTTGTTGAATAAAACAGTGTATTCCCATAAAAATGTGTATTGATGCTACTTAACATGAAGGACATTTACAAGGTGTTATAAAATAGAACATAAAGACAGCAACAACCACCCACCAACATAAGGGCCTGGGCTCCATTCCTAAAGCTTTTATTCAGATGATTCATCTGAGATTATGAATCAAGAAAAACACAGTGACTCAATGAAGCAAGATTCAACCACAACGGTTTTGCAATATGAGAGTAATATTTTTCTTTATAAAATAATAATCAAACTTTCATGTTGTTGAAACACATTCACTTTAAACACACCAAAGAGGCTTGATATTTTAAAGAACACAGCTCTGCAGTCTTTTATAACTTGATTAGAAGAATCTAAAACTGACCTCTGATTTATGAGTTTTATAAAATCAAATAGTAGATATCTTATTTATTTAAAGTGAGAGTCCACCACATATGGAACGTTTTCCTGACCATTCCTAAAGGAACTGTTCATAAAAACTAGAAAAAAAATTCATTGTTGGGGGGTGCCTGGGTGGCTCAGTGGGTTAAAGCCTCTGCCTTCAGCTCAGGTCATGATCCCAGGGTCCTGGGATCGAGCCCCACATCCGGCTCTCTGCTCAGCGGGGAGCCTGCTTCCTCCTCTCTCTCTGCCTGCCTCTCTGCCTACTTGTAATCTCCGTCTGTCAAATAAATAAATAAAATCTTAAAAAAAAATTTTTAAAAATTCATTGTTGGATCAAAAAGGAAACAATGGATGTCATTCTGTTTTGATAAGTGGGTAATTTTTTACATTGAAAACAGACACCAAATTAAATTTGGCATATTATATCCTGTGGGAACACACACAAAAATTCTCTTCTTTTACAACTTTTTAGGACAACCTTTTATTACAGTTTTATAAATGTTATATAGGTATCAAGTTTATAAACTTATTTTATAAGTTTCCAGTTTTGTTAATTCTGATATTTAACTAAGGTCCTAGAATTTTAAGGGCTAAAGATGGCTTAGAACAACCTCTCAGTTACACGGGTTGATAGTCTTTGAATTGTGTTATTAACGTGAATTAATCTCTTGAGACTCACGGTGGTGCCTACATATTAACTTTCCACTGACCAATGGTTAGTTCAGAAGTAGAACCTGGCTTTCAGCCTGGCTCTTAGGCCATGCTGAGATGCCAGTACTTCTAGTTCTTTCTCCAACAACATAGCTCTTCCTGATTTTAGGAAAGATTTTCTCTGGGCATTTTGCTATAAATTGAACTTCCAAATTAAAGCATTGTTTCTTCCCATAAGTCCCTTTTCAGAGTAAAGGGGAATAAAATAGATCATCACCATTATTTTCACTTCTCTCCAAAGAGGACTATAACTCAGCTTAAAACAGAAGGTTATGGTCTTGTTCCCCATGATTCTTGTGCTACAAGATGTGTTCCGTAAGATTAGCAGACTACTCTCTTTTCACTGAAATTTTTTTCCAATTCTTTTCTCCCTACCATCATCTCTGATATTTAATATTCTGTGTCTTTTTATAGCCATATGGATAATCTTTCACCTAATCATTTCAACTCTAGTCTCATTTAAGTGACTTCTTAAATCACAAATGATAGTTTATGTGTCATTTCCTGTTAATGAGTCTTTCCAAACCTCAAGCATGAAAACAGCAGAGTTCTGTCTCACCCGACTGGGTCTACGTCAGATCCCAGGACCTTTGAACTGGTATCTCTGGAAGGTTCTGATGGCATTTGCTCATGTAGCCTTCAGTCTCTGCCCTGATCTTATCGGATTCAAAAGAGGCCTTGGCTCTGAGAAACTGACTCAAAGGACCTGTGGCTGGATACAAGCTATTAGATACCTCTCACCCAAATTATTTTTCATTGCAGCATATATCAGCTAGAAGGCTTGGGTTAGTAGAATTGTAGAGAGAGTAATTTTGCTAGGAACATCTATGCTTGGTCTTGACTCTGCCTCACAGAATTTGTATGATAGTGTTAAGCAAGTTACTTAGGCAGCTATGCCTCAGCGTGCTCATCTGGAAAGTGGTGCTGATTCAACTAGCCTTGTAGGAGGCTGTGAAAATCTAACAAGAAAATGTATTTAAAGTAATACTTTAAATAATACCTATTTTTTTTACTTTTAAGTAAATTTTTTTTTACATTTAAGTAAAAAAAATAATACCTCCCTGCATTTAAGAAAAAGTCACTGCTATCTACATATTACCATCCTTCTTCTTACACCTATTTTGCCATCAACACCTAGAATCCTACATAAATATCTTAGTACAGATTTAGTGCTTTCGGTAAAAGTTGTGTTTGTTAACTTATTTGCCAATTTTTATAGCCAATAATTATCAATAAATATGCTAATGCTTTTCAATATTGTTGTCCAACCTTTTAGACTACTTTTTAAAAATGTACTAGATTGGGAGAGAGTTGGGTGGTAGAAGAACAAAGAAGAAGAAATATCTTTTTCTATCTGTTGAAAATGGGACTATTTAAGGCCGCAAAATGGGAGGGTAACGGGTGACCTAAGAATGTGAAAGAATATTTCCCAGAGGATATTCACCAGCTGGATTTTATCCTTACTTAGACAGGAACAGGAGGAAATGAGCTTAAATTTCATTTGGGTTAGAATAATGGGAGCGAAACTATGAAATCTAATTCCCAGGGAATCTTTTCTTCAAAATAAAATAGAAACTGACTTCCTATCATGATTTCAGTGCAGCCCTGATAAGTATGAGAAACTACTCGATGAAGTTTGAGTCGTCCGTCTCTATAATCCCCATCAAGAGAAGAAAATGAGCAATTATAAGCCTTTTATGCAACAGGTGTTTTCACTTGTATTTATTTCATCTTCACTGGAAATTATTTTTCCTACTTTACAAGTGAAGATGTAAATTCCGACAGTTAAGTTTGCCTAAGGTCATCAAGCTAATGAAACGCAGAGTTAGAATACAACTTGTCCCTAACTCCAGAGCCTCTACTATACACTGCACCAACCTGTAAGCTTTGCTCACAATGGCATTCTTAATTTCTACCCTTATTTAAAACTGACATTATGTCCAAGATTTAGATTTATTTATTTATTCACTTAGATTTATTTCACTTAGGTTATTTCCAAGATTTAGAGCTCTCTGAAATCCAATGTAAATTGGAAATGTAGGTAGTATTTATGAGCTATCTAATACAGGCCAAAAATAAAAGAACTCCATGAATATTATTTCATTTGATAATGATAGTTATCACTTGAGACAAGAACTATTATCTCCATTTACAGATGGGAATCTAAGTCTCAAAATACATGCTAGGAGAACCCAGGTCCAAGGGACTAAAGAAAGAGGACTTTAAACTTCAAGGGAAGCAGTAGAATCCTAAGCATTCTCACCCTAGCAAGCCTAGGGATGGTGAGAAGCAGGAGAATCTGCAATTCAGACCACGGCATCCGAACCCCAGCACATAGTTCACTTTCAGGTTTAGCAAGTCATAGATATTTAGAAGTAAAATGAGCCATTTGAAATCATTGGATCCAATCCCTTTATCTTGCAGACAAGGAATTTGAGGACCAGGGAGAGGTTAAGTACTTTCTCTAAGGTCGGAAAGCTAATTAGTGACAGAGTTAGCAATAAATCACTTCCATGAAAAGACATGCTTTCAAAGTGAATTCAATTACCTTGTATTCTCAAGTGGCTATTAAGAACACCCAAGTAGCTAGACAATCTCCAATGTTTCTGTCAAGTAGATGTAACTCAAGAAGATCTAGAAAGGAACTTTGCAACACTGAACAATCTAAGACAGCAATCTTTCTAATGTGCTAATTTGAGTCAACTCTTCATTGTTAGGAGCGTAGTTCTACCCACTTCTTTTCTGTACAGAGCTATAATTTCAGCCACAGTAAATGGCCAAGTATTTTCATCTCTTCTAGTGCATAAGAGATATATGGAACTACAGATACACTGAAATATACATATATATAATTATTTTGGTATTTATAAATTTTGATGACAAATTCCTGAAGAAGAAGATTCTTATGATTTTACAGTATAATTTCTCTAGAAGATAAAGAGTTTTCCATTTTGTCAATGGGTGACAAAATGCACAGGCGCTGGGATAATCATCGGTATTAAGAATTTAATAATCAAATATAGTGTTGCCAAGTATTTAAAAGGAATTGAAAGTATTTTCACAGAAGGCATACTTTGAAAGTTAATTTCTTTCAACATACTAAATAGATCTAGCTAAATATGCAAAGATTTGCCTTTAGGAGGTATGGTTAAATTGGTAAAAAGACAAAGGGAAACAGTGGTAAGCTAAAAAAGTTTAAAAGAGTTGGATGTAAATGGGTGAAAATACAACCATTCAGTCAACAGTCAATAGCAAACATCTGCTAGTCTCCCACCTAATGACGAGAAACTGAAGGTGAACACATGAAAAAAGAATGAGAACTAAAGCATAGGGTCTGTGGAAATGCATCCTGAAGTCAAACCAAAAAGTTATTTCCATCAGAGAAGAAAAATCACATCAATGAAAATATATTTTGAAATATCATTTCAGGTGAAAAAAGGAAGAAGATAAACTGACAAAGAAGAGATCATTCTAATAGTCGTCAAGTCATGTAGTTTGACACTAAAAATTCTTACAATTTACTAAATTTAACCTAGAAGTCTTACACATTTTCAGAAATAAAAATCTTCTATCACACTTGACATTTCTGATTATGTTAATGCTGAAGCTTTCTATGTGATGGTGTCCTTTAGAAAAAAAAGGAGGAGGAGGGGCGCCTGGGTGGCTCAGTGGGTTAAAGCCTCTGCCTTCGGCTCAGGTCATGATCCCAGAGTCCTGGGATCGAGCCCCACATTGGGCTCTCTGCTCAGCGGGGAGCGTGCTTTCTCCTCTCTCTCCCTCTGCCTGCCTCTCTGCCTACTTGTGATCTCTGTCAAATAAATAAATTTAAAAAAAAAAATCTTAAAGAAAAAAAAGGAGGAGGAGAGGAAGAGGAGGGAGAAAGTGGAAGAAGGAGGAGAGGAGGGGGAGGAAGATGGAGAAGTGGAGGGAGAGGAGGAGGAAGAGAAATAAACATAATAGGGAAACTGACCGGCAATGTTTATTTAACATGGTACATAAACCCATATACTCATGCCATGTGTCTAGGACAGGAAAGTCAATTTTTGAATGACTATTTCATGGCTATACAGTACTCTGGCTTCAAGAACATTTCATGGTCATTCAGTGTCAATTATTCTTAGATTTTCTTGTCCTAGGAGACATTCCCCCAAATTAAATCATTCAGATTTACGAATGGCACCAATGGAAAAGAACAGCAGCATCTAATATCATGTCAAGAAAAACCTTCTGTTCAGTAGCAAGTATACAGCAGAGCATCTCTCTTACTGCATCTATTGATGAAAAGAATGATGATAGTGTTTTGTTTATCTCAACTTCACATTTCTCTACAACAGAAAGTTTTCAAGGTGGCCTCCCTAAGTGAAACGAGGGACAATCTGGGTTTCATTTGGAATTCTAACTGTTTAGAAAGGATTGACTGGTTTGGGATCCCTCAGCAACCCAGAAACCAAGATGATTGACAGATTAGTGACTGAGTATTGCTAGTGATCTACTTACTTTTATTTACTTATTTAACAAACACTATGTGCCAGAAATTGTTCTAAATATATATGTTAAATTCCTTTGATTCACTTAAAAGTCATAACAACCGGGAGGAGGAGTCAAGATGGCGGAGAAGTAGCAGGCTGAGACTACTTCGGGTAGCGGGAGATCAGCTAAATAGCTTGTCTAAAGATTGCAAACACCTATAAATCCAACGGGAGATCGAAGAGAAGAAGAACAGCAACTCTAGAAACAGAAAATCAACCACTTTCTGCAAGGTAGGACTGGCGGAGAAGTGAATCCAAAGCGACGGAAAGATAGACCGTGGGGGGAGGGGCCGGCTCCCGGCGAGTGGCGGAGCAACGGAGCACAAAATCGGGACTTTTAAAAGTCTGTTCCGCTGAGGGACATCGCTCCAGAGGCTTAACTGGGGTGAAGCCCAGGCGGGGTCAGCGCGGCCTCAGGTCCCACAGGGTCACAGAAGGATCGGGGGTGTCTGAGTGTCGCAGAGCTTACCGGTATTAGAACAGGGAAGCCGGCTACAGAGACAGAGCCGAGGAGTGACTCTCAGCGCGGGGTTGCCTTGAACCGGTCGCAGGCTCGGTCAGCTCGGAGCGTGGCCGGAGGCCAGGGTGACGGGAGTCATTGGGCGCTGTTCTCTGAGGGCTCACTGAGGAGTGGGGCCCCGGGCTCTCGGCTCCTCCGGGCCGGACACCGGGAGGCTGCTATCTTCACTCCCGTCCTCCGGAACTCTACGGAAAGCGCTCAGGGAACAAAAGCTCCCAAAAGCAAACCCAGCAAACCCGAGCGGATTACTCAGCCCGGCCCTGGGTAAGGGCGGTGCAACTCCGCCTGGGGCAAAGACACTTGAGAATCACTACAACAGGCCCCTCCCCCAGAAGATCAACGGGAAACCCAGCCAGGACCAAGTTCACCTACCAAGGAGTGCAGTTTCAATACCAAGGAGAGCGGCAGAATTCCAGAGGAGAAGAAAGCAAAGCACGGAACTCATGGCTTTCTCCCCATGATTTTTTAGCCTTGCAGTTAATTTACTTTTTTTTTTTCAATTTTTTTTTCTTTTTCTCTTCTTCTGCTAAATTTTTTTAACTTTTACCGTTTTCTTTTTTAACGTTTTTTAAATAGTTTATCTAATATATATATTATTTTTTCCTCTTTTTATATTTTTTCTTGATCGGCTTTCTTTTTTTTAATAGTTTCTTTTTTTTTTTTTTTCTTTCTGAACCCCTTTTTATCCCCTTTCTCCCCCCTCACAATTTGGGATCTCTTCTGATTTGGCTAAAGCATATTTTCCTGGGGTTGTTGCCACCCTTTTAGTATTTTACTTGCTCCTTCATAAACTCTTATCTGGACAAAATGACAAGGCGGAAAAATTCACAACAAAAAAAAGAACAAGAGGCAGTACCAAAGGCTAGGGACCTAATCAATACAGACATTGGTAATATGTCAGATATACAGTTCAGAATGACGATTCTCAAGGTTCTAGCCGGGCTTGAAAAAGGCATGGAAGATATTAAAGCAACCCTCTCGGGAGATATAAAAGCCCTTTCTGGAGAAATAAAAGAACTAAAATCTAACCAAGTTGAAATCAAAAAAGCTATTAATGAGGTGCAATCAAAAATGGAGGCTCTCACTGCTAGGATAAATGAGGCAGAAGAAAGAATTAGCGATATAGAAGACCAAATGACAGAGAATAAAGAAGCTGAGCAAAAGAGGGACAAACAGCTACTGGACCACTAGGGGAGAATTCGAGAGATAAGTGACACCATAAGACGAAACAACATTAGAATAATTGGGATTCCAGAAGAAGAGGAAACAGAGAGGGGAGCAGAAGGTATGTTGGAGAGAATTATTGGAGAGAATTTCCCCAATATGGCAAAGGGAACAAGCATCAAAATCCAGGAGGTTCAGAGAACCCCCCTCAAAATCAATAAGAATACGTCCACACCCCGTCACCTAATAGTAAAATTTACAAGTCTTAGTGAAAAGAAAAGATCCTGAAAAGATCCTGAAAAGCCCGGGAAAAGAAGTCTGTAACGTACAATGGTAAAAATATTAGATTGACAGCAGACTTATCCACAGAGACCTGGCAGGCCAGAAAGAGCTGGCATGATATATTCAGAGTACTAAATGAGAAAAACATGCAGCCAAGAATACTATATCCAGCTAGGCTATCATTGAAAATAGAAGGAGAGATTAAAAGCTTCCAGGACAGGGCGCCTGGGTGGCTCAGTGGGTTAAGCCGCTGCCTTCGGCTCAGGTCATGATCTCAGGGTCCTGGGATCGAGTCCCACATCGGGCTCTCTGCTCAGCAAGAAGCCTGTTTCCCTCTCTCTCTCTGTCTGCCTCTCCGTCTACTTGTGATCTCTCTCTGTCAAATAAATAAATAAAATCTTTTAAAAAAAAATGTTAAAAAAAAAAAAAAAAGCTTCCAGGACAAACAAAAACTGAAAGAATTTGCAAATACCAAACCAGCTCTACAGGAAATATTGAAAGGGGTCCTCTAAGCAAAGAGAGACCCTAAAAGTAGTAGATCAGAAAGAAACAGAGACAATATACAATAACAGTTACCTTACAGGCAATACAATGGCACTAAATTCATATCTCTCAATACTTACCCTGAATGTTAATGGGCTAAATGCCCCAATCAAAAGACACAGGGTATCAGAATGGATAAAAAAAACAAAACCCATCTATATGTTGCCTACAAGAAACTCATCTTAAACCCGAAGACACCTCCAGGTTTAAAGTGAGGGGGTGGAAAAGAATTTACCATGCTAACGGACATCAGAAGAAAGCAGTAGTGGCAATCCTTATATCAGATCAATTAGATTTTAAGCCAAAGACTATAATAAGAGATGAGGAAGGACACTATATCATACTCAAAGGAACTGTCCAATAAGAAGATCTAACAATTTTAAATATCTATGCCCCTAACGTGGGAGCAGCCAACTATATAAACCAATTAATAACAAAATCAAAGAAACACATCGACAATAATACAATAATAGTAGGGGATTTTAACATTCCCCTCACTGAAATAGACAGATCATCCAAGCAAAAAATCAACAAGGAAATCAAGGCCTTAAATGACACACTGGACCAGATGGACATCACAGATATATTCAGAACATTTCATCCCAAAGCAACAGAATACCCATTCTTCTCTAGTGCACATGGAACATTCTCCAGAATAGATCACATTCTTGGTCCTAAATCAAGTCTCAACCGGTATCAAAAGATTGGGATCATTCCCTGCATATTTTCAGACCACAATGCTCTAAAGCTAGAACTCAATAACAAGAGGAAATTTGGAAAGAACCCAAATACATGGAGACTAAACAGCATCCTTCTAAAGAATGAATGGGTCAACCAGGAAATTAAAGAAGAATTGAAAAAATTTATGGGAACAAATGATAATGAAAACACAACGGTTCAGAATCTGTGGGACACAACAAAGGCAGTCCTGAGAGGAAAATATATAGCGGTACAAGCCTTTCTCAAGAAACAAGAAAGGTCTCAGGTACACAACCTAACCCCACACCTAAAGGAGCTCGAGAAAGAACAAGAAAGAAACCCTAAACCCAGCAGGAGAAGAGAAATCATAAAGATCAGAGCAGAAATCAATGAAATAGAAACCAAAAAAACAATAGAACAAATCAACGAAACTAGGAGCTGGTTCTTTGAAAGAATTAATAAGATTGATAAACCCCTGGCCAGACTTATCAAAAAGAAAAGAGAAAGGACCCAAATAAATAAAATCATGAATGAAAGAGGAGAGATCACAACGAACACCAAAGAAATACAGACAATTATAAGAACATACTATGAGCAACTCTACGCCAACAAATTTGACAATCTGGAAGAAATGGATGCATTCCTAGAGACATATAAACTACCACAACTGAACCAGGAAGAAATAGAAAGCCTCAATAGACCCATAACCAGTAAGGAGATTGAAACAGTCATCAAAAATCTCCAAACAAACAAAAGCCCAGGGCCAGACGGCTTCCCGGGAGAATTCTACCAAACATTTAAAGGAGAACTAATTCCTATTCTCCTGAAACTGTTCCAAAAAATAGAAATAGAAGGAAAACTTCCAAACTCATTTTATGAGGCCAGCATCACCTTGATCCCAAAACCAGACAAGGATCCCAACAAAAAAGAGAACTACAGACCAATATCCTTGATGAACACAGATGCAAAAATTCTCGCCAAAATACTAGCCAATAGGATTCAACAGTACATTAAAAGGATTATTCACCACGACCAAGTGGGATTTATTCCAGGGCTGCAAGGTTGGTTCAACATCCGCAAATCAATCAATGTGATACAACACATTAATAAAAGAAAGAACAAGAACCATATGATACTCTCCATAGATGCTGAAAAAGCATTTGACAAAGTACAGCATCCCTTCCTGATCAAAACTCTTCAAAGTGTAGGGATAGACGGCACATACCTCAATATTATCAAAGCCACCTATGAAAAACCCACCGCAAATATCATTCTCAATGGAGAAAAACTGAAAGCTTTTCCGCTAAGGTCAGGAACACGGCAGGGATGTCCGTTATCACCACTGCTATTCAACATAGTACTAGAAGTCCTAGCCTCAGCAATCAGACAACAAAAGGAAATTAAAGGCATCCAAATCGGCAAAGAAGAAGTCAAACTATCACTCTTCGCAGATGATATGATACTCTATGTGGAAAACCCAAAAGACTCCACTCCAAAACTGCTAGAACTTGTACAGGAATTCAGTCAAGTGTCAGGATATAAAATCAATGCACAGAAATCAGTTGCACTTCTCTACACCAACAACAAGACAGAAGAAAGAGAAATTAAGGAGTCCATCCCATTTACAATTGCACCCAAAACTATAAGATACCTAGGAATAAACCTAACCAAAGAGACTAAGAATCTATACTCAGAAAACTATAAAGTACTCATGAAAGAAATTGAGGAAGACACAAAGAAATGGAAAAATGTTCCATGCTCCTGGATTGGAAGAATAAATATTGTGAAAATGTCTATGCTACCTAAAGCAATCTACACATTGAATGCAATTCCTATCAAAGTACCATCCATTTTTTTCAAAGAAATGGAACAAATAATCCTAAAATTTATATGGAACCAGAAAAGACCTCGAATAGCCAAAGGAATATTGAAAAAGAAAGCCAAAGTTGGTGGTATCACAATTCCAGACTTCAAGCTCTATTACAAAGCTGTCATCATCAAGACAGCATGGTACTGGCACAAAAACAGACACATAGATCAATGGAACAGAATAGAGAGCCCAGAAATGGACCCTCAACTCTATGGTCAACTCATCTTCGACAAAGCAGGAAAGAATGTCCAATGGAAAAAAGACAGCCTCTTCAATAAATGGTGTTGGGAAAATTGGACAGCCACATGCAGAAAAATGAAATTGGATCATTTCCTTACACCACACACGAAAATAGACTCAAAATGGATGAAGGATCTCAATGTGAGAAAGGAATCCATCAAAATCCTCGAGGAGAACACAGGCAGCAACCTCTTCGACCTCAGCCGCAGCAACATCTTCCTAGGAACATCACCAAAGGCAAGGGAAGCAAGGGCAAAAATGAACTTTTGGGATTTTATCAAGATCAAAAGCTTTTGCACAGCAAAGGAAACAGTGAACAAAACCAAAAGACAACTGACAGAATGGGAGAAGATATTTGCAAATGACATATCAGATAAAGGGCTAGTGTCCAAAATCTATAAAGAACTTAGCAAACTCAACACCCAAAGAACAAATAATCCAATCAAGAAATGGGCAGAGGACATGAACAGACATTTCTGCAAAGAAGACATCCAGATGGCCAACAGACACATGAAAAAGTGCTCCATATCACTCGGCATCAGGGAAATAGAAATCAAAACCACCATGAGATATCACCTCACACCAGTCAGAATGGCTAAAATTAACAAGTCAGGAAATGACAGATGCTGGCGAGGATGCGGAGAAAGGGGAACCCTCCTACACTGTTGGTGGGAATGCAAGCTGGTGCGACCACTCTGGAAAACAGCATGGAGGTTCCTCAAAATGTTGAACATAGAACTACCCTATGACCCAACAATTGCACTGCTGGGTATTTACCCTAAAGATACAAACGTAGTGATCCGAAGGGGCACGTGCACCCGAATGTTTATAGCAGCAATGTCTACAATAGCCAAACTATGGAAAGAACCTAGATGTCCATCAACAGACGAATGGATAAAGAAGATGTGGTATATATACACAATGGAATACTATGCAGCCATCAAAAGAAATGAAATCTTGCCATTTGCGACGACGTGGATGGAACTAGAGGGTATCATGCTTAGCGAAATAAGTCAATCGGAGAAAGACAACTATCATATGATCTCCCTGATATGAGGGAGAGGAGATGCAACATGGGGGGTTGAGGGGGTAGGAGAAGAGTAAATGAAACAAGATGGGATTGGGAGGGAGACAAACCATAAGTGACTCTTAATCTCACAAAACAAACTGAGGGTTGATGGGGGGAGGGGGTTGGGAGAGGGGGGTGGGGTTATGGATATTGGGGAGGGTATGTGCTATGGTGAGTGCTGTGAAGTGTGTAAACCTGGCGATTCGCAGATCTGTACCCCTGGGGACAAAAATATATGTTTATAAAGCTGTAAAAAAAAAAAAAAAGAAAGAAAAAAGAAAGGATGAATACCCAAGTTTTGTAGCAACATGGACGGGACTGGAAGAGATTATGCTGAGTGAAATAAGTCAAGCAGAGAGAGTCAATTATCATATGGTTTCACTTATTTGTGGAGCATAACAAATAGCATGGAGGACAAGGGGAGATGGAGAGGAGAAGGGAGTTGAGGGAAATTGGAAGGGGAGGTGAACCATGAGAGACTATGGACTCTGAAAAACGATCTGAGAATTTTGAAGGGGTGGGGGGGTGGGAGGTTGGGGGCACCAGGTGGTGGGTATTGTAGAGGGCACGGATTGCATGGAGCGCTGGGTGTGGTGCAAAAATAATGAATACTGTTATGCTGAAAAAATAAAAAATAAAAAATAAAAAGTCATAACAACCCTATTAGGTGAGAACTATTACACCCATTTTCCAGGCGAGAAAACTGAGGCACAAGGAAGTAAATAATTTGCCAGTGGTCACACAAAAAGTAAAGGTAATTCTCCCTTAACACTCAGCCATAGTCAATCTTTTAGCATGACGCTCTTTCCTTATCTGGGTCTCCTCAGTAAATAGCAGTTTTCAGTGAAAAGTCATTCAGACAGCAACATTGGGGAAAAAAAAAAAAGCCTGATAATAATAGCTGAGTTTGTTAAGAGTTTTCTATGTGTGTCAGATACAGTGCCAAGTGGTAATAAAAATTTTTTAACTGCTACATAACCTTCAGTCCAAATAATCCCATAGGAAGTTACCATTAGAATTTAAATCATAAAATGTTGGTGACAAGTAACTTTCCCATGGATAAATGACTAATAATGGCAAGAAGGCATCCACATCTGGCCCATCAGAGCACAGAACTCACCTATGAGACCAAAGGGCTTACTGCTGCCCTATAAGAAAGGTGGACCTTTAAGGAGAGATGGCTACAGGATGATGAGTCAGCCTGGCTGTTCTTCTTTTTCCTCCTCTTTAACATGATAGGCCATCAACAATTATTTATTAAATCAAATAAGATAGATCAAGTTTAAATGGAGGAGTTCGGAGTTCAGTTCATCTATGGAGAATTCTCTGGCAATAAAGGCTACACACACATACACACACACACATACACACACACAAAACAGTGTGCTAAACCAACTGATAACCCCAGCTTCTAGCAGATCATATCCAGTTATTACTATCAGGTGATAATGATATCACTATTGACTAAAGAGAGTAGAAAAGAATCACTTTCTCCCAAAACTTTAAATTTAAGGTGAAGTTACTTATTTGGCAAAGCTTAAATAGGGTCATATTCAAATAGGGAGATATGGGCTGGACAGTGGGTCTCATGAGAGTCACAGAAGTGGTCTCACATGAGAGGTATGATTTTAGTATAAATTGTTAAGAGTTTTCTTTGTATAATCTCCATATCTATCTTCTAGTGTGAGATGCTGTCATCTGATAATACAAATATTTTCAAATCACAATTTAAATATTTTCCACAAAAATCAAAATACAAATCAATAAATTGGAATCACAAGTGAATTAAAGCCACCAACAATTTTTATCACAATCCCATTTCTCCTGCAGATGAAATTATTGACTTTTTTGTTTATACTTTTAGAAATTATTTACCTTTGTTAGTTTATAATTTTAGAAAATATTTACCTTATTTCATATTTTTGGTAGCAAATGATAGTTATCATTACATGATTAAAATTTAAATTAAAATGTAATCAATATTTTTTATTTTAGTCATTTACATTAAATATATTCACAAAAAGCCACTGATATATTTTATTTATTGGCCTAATTTTATAGTTATTACAACTACAAAATGTATACTGGGCAGTAGTATTAACAATCAAACTGCAATTATACACTTTTCTTTGTTTGAAATGAGAGTCCAGACAACAAAGTTGATTTCTTGCAGTATTACTATTATCAATATGTTCTTAAAACTCACTGCAAATGACACATAATATAACACAATATAAAAGCCATTTTTTTTTCTGAGAAAGTACATTTTGTTTTTTGTATCAGAGAACCGAGGCTTTTTGATCCAGTGATTTGTGGAACATAAAATAAGGAATAAGGACAAGCACTTAGCTCATGGCTTTTCAAAACATAGGAGTCTTTGAGTCTGTGAAAAGAAGATACAATTTTCTTAAATTACTAGAAATCTTCTCTGCTAAGGGAAAGACAATGGAAGTTAGGTAATTTCTCAAGGTAAGTATTAAATCTATGAATTCTACTGTAGAAACGTATTAAAATTTTATCGTAAACTGGCATACGCCACAAATTAAAACTTTTTTAAGACTGTCTCCAAACATGTAAAACCTGAATTATTTTTATAATCTTTATTTTTAAAGATTTGTTTATTTATTTGAGCGAGCGAGAGAGAGAGAGAGAGAGAGAAAAGGAGAGAGAGAGCAGTTGCAGGAGGGGCAGAAGGAGAGAAAGAAGCCTCAAACCAACTGCCCCTGCCCGCTGAGCTGGGACCCTGAGGCAGGGCTCATTCCAGGAACCTGAGATCAGGATCTGAGCCAAAATCAGTCACTTAACCAAGTGGACCACCCAGGTGTCCCTATTCTTACAACTTAAATATTTTGGATTTATTTTCTAACTAAAGCTTTCTCTTCTCTTTTTGGGTTTTTTTCCTTTTTAAGACTTTATTTTTAAGTAATCTCTTCACCCAACATGGAGCTCGAACTCACAACCTAGAGGTCAGAAGTCACATTCTCCTCCGACTGAGCCAGCCAGGCACCCCTTCTCTTTTTGTAGACCTTACTGAAGTTCATTTCTAAGTAAAATGTTTCATAATACTTAACAACCTTTAAAATGTTTTAGGGTTTAACAAGCTCAGGAACCTATTCTATAAATGGTATTCTTAAGTAATAATAGAATTTTATAAGTTCCATCCACCAACCCTCTGCCCTTGCAGCACCCAAATTTTGTATAACCACTCCTCTCTCCCTCAAATCCCCTCTTGCTAGGAGTAAAGAACTTTCATCATCTTATAGAACTCCAGATACTTAATACCTGCCCACATATCTTGAGCATTACTATGATAACCATGAGATGGAAACTTCTTTGATGGGATACCGAGTTAGGGTCCTACTTAGAGAGTTGGAAGATATACTGACTCCCCTTAAGAGCAAATTCATTTTTCATTCAACTTAATTATTAACATTAATAACAACGAAGAGGGGCGCCTGGGTGGCTCAGTGGGTTAAGCCTCTGCCTTCAGCTCAGGTCATGATCTCAGGGTCCTGGGATCCAGCCCTATATGGGGCTCTCTGCTCAGCAGGGAGCCTGCTTCCCGCCCTACCCCCTGCCTGCCTCTTTGCCTACTTGTGATTTCTCTCTCTGTCAAATAAATAAATAAAATCTTTAAAAAAAATAACAACTGAGAATAAAAATGCATTGATGGGGGCACCTGGGTGGCTCAGTGGGTTAAGTGCCTGCCTTCAGCTCAGGTCATGATCCCAGAGTCCTAGGATCAAGCCCCACATTGGGCTCCCTGCTCAGCAGAGAGCCTGTTTCTCCCTCTCCCTCCTGCTTGTGCTCTCTTTCTCTGTCAAATAAATAAATAAAATCCTTTTTAAAAATGCGTTGATGTAAGTAGTTAAGAACTTCATATCCTATCGATTAACATTTGCTGAAAAATGAATCAGGGACCCATTTTATGAAACATTTGCTTTCATTTCTGACCCTGTGGTTTTTTACATTTGTCCCTTAAGCTGAGTTCCCATTAAATTTACTGCAAGTGACACACAGTACAATATGACACAAAGTATATATAAATATACCATTCTCTTTCCTGAGAAAGGCTTTTCACTGGCATAATACTGGCCTTGGGCACAGTATTAAGGCACATGGAGGAAACAGAAAATAACATTGCACAGAAATAAGTGTCTCATTTGAAGTCTCATTGTTAGTAAGTCTTCCAATTGCAAAAATACTCCACAAATATTTAGGACTACTTAGTAATTCAATAAACATTCCCTCAACCTGCCCCTCTTGTCTCTGTAAGTAGTTATGAATCATATGTACAAACAAAAGGCAGCTCTGTGCCTCTGGACAAATATATTAGAAATTAACAAATTTAAGTCACTTTATAGAATGTACTCAGTGTTTTCATTTCTGCCAAAATGTTTCGAGGTTAGCAGGGACAGTGTTACAATGGACCACCCTTTACAGACGAAGAAGCCAGGGCATTACCCCAGCGCTACTTACCTGAGAGCACAAAATTAGTTCAAGAAACAACCTGTGAGTCGAGCCCATATACTTCCTTCTGGATTCTAGAATCTATAGGTTTGCTCCTTTCTCACATCCACACTGCTTTGTTACACGGTCTGGGGGCCGGCGAAAAGCGGATGACGTCGGCCTTCTGAATGTTTAGAGCATTTGTATGCACGACTGAATTCTATGTTCTTCTTTCCTGTGTCTAGAATACTTCTCCCAGGTTCTTTGAATGCTTGGGTTATATATTCAGCCTCTGTGGAACCACCAAACACTTTCTAGCACAGAGCCAAGGACATGTAATCCCTCAAAAATACTTGTTCATTCACTAACTAGATGCAAAAGTTTTGGGAGACTATTTCTGGTAGAGGTGGGAGGAAATTATAGGCCACAGGCAAAGTGGGCTTCTTTCTTACCCAATTCTGAATTTTTTAATGTGGGAATCCACTCATTTTCCTGTTTTCAAAAAAAAAATCACTATAAAAACATTTTTTTGACAATATCCAATATTTACAATGAAGCAGACATTTTCAAACAATATTGGTGGGGAATGTAATCTTCCTGTATATAATTTATTGATATGCAAATGTATTATTTAAATGGAAACTCCAGCAATTCCAACTGTACAATGTTGCCTAAGAAATAACCAGTATTGGGGTGCTTAGGTGGCTCAGTCGGTTAAGCGCCCGACTCTTGATTTTGACGCACGTCATGACCTCTGGGTTGAGAGACTGAGCCCCCCCACCCCCATCAGGCTCCCCACCGAGCATAGAGTTCTGCTTGAGATTCTTCCCCCCCAATCCTTTCCCTCCCCCTCTACTCGTCCCTGCCCTACCCTATGTGCTCATGTGCGCACGCTCTCTCTCTAAAATAAATAAATAAATAAAATCTTTTTTAAAAAAGAAAAGAGAAATAACTAGCAGTGTTCAAATGCATCCCCCAACTTTTACTTTAAAATGTAAAATTAGGAGACAAAAACCAAAATCCCGGCTACAACCCAAGATTTCTCTCTAAATTCAGTGATTCCCAAGACAGGGGTAAGTCAGATAAGCCAGTTCTTTGTTCTTTAAATAACTTACACATACTTGAAAATCATTTCAATTTTTTTAGTCATTTTCATTTTGACAACAATTTCTCCTCCATTCATACATATTAAATTTAGCCTGTGATTGAGTCACATACCTTTATTACATGATGCTTTGCTTGGAACACAGGAATCTTAAACATTTGGCACCAATAGGTTGTACCTTTGTTTGGGATGGGGACCTGTCTTAATAAAAAGGGGAAGGGAACACAAAGTCACACTATTAAACACAGCAGTATAAGTTAAAAACTCTTACACGATTTCAATAAACCCACCCTTCCAGCCATAAAACCTGAAAAAACTTACGTCCTGATTCACCAGGTCAAAGTATCGTATGGCTGTAGATAACACGTTGGTTTTCTCAGGATTCAACAGCCGTAGACTCTTGGTGCCACGATTAGAGTCATGGTACTTGGGGCCGGCTTCTCCCACATCTTCATGGTGGTACGCCCAGATCACTCTCACAGTGCTCTCCTAGGGATCACACAGGGGCATTATTATGTCTCATGAGAGCCCTGTCCTAACCACTAAGCTGAGTTTAGAGAACTCTATTGGAAGCCGGATAGAGACGTGAAGAAAAGAGAATAATGACATTTGGAGTCCTCAGTATGGTCTCTAGGATTAATTGTCAATTTGATTAAGTCATTAAGTTTCCAAATAGATGACTTTTTTTTGGGAAGAAACAGTCTCTCTCAGCATGCAAGATTATGTCTTCTGAGAGAGCAAAGAACAATGGACTCCGTGGTTATCCTTTCACGCACATGACAACAGTAAATAATCTTCACACTAGGTCTGCAAACTAGCAACTCATAGTTACCAAGCAAATACTCCTGTTCAGATGCAAGATTCTATAAAATTAAAACCTGTTTTAATGCCATGCAACATTTTAGGGAAAATAAACAGAATGAAAATTAAAACGACTTCCCAGATCAGTACCTTTATGTTCATAATATATTTTTCCTAGGCACTAGCCCGGTCATGTGTATGAATTGACAGAAAGTGCAAACACAGGAGGAATTTCTGATTTGGGGTTTATTATCCTAGAATCTAGCTTTAGTCATTTATGAATCTGGGAATTTCCAAGGGACTAGGGTGTCCCAACAAGGGAAAGTACTGTCAGGTGAAATTGGTTTCCATTTAGCAAACAAGAGATTGCCCAAGGGGAGCTGGGGCAGGGAGGGGGAGGGCTTGCTGAGGTATGAAGAAATTGTTCAGTCCTCCCACAGATAAAGGTGTCTTTGCCAGATCTTTGTAATAAGAACTTTGAAAATAAATAATAAAGCAAAAGCTATTTATTTTAAAAGCTATATTCTTTCTTAATATGTCAAATGACTATAATTATTTTTCTAATTAAAGTATAATTGCACTGTATATTACATAAAATGATCCATGTCTTTGCATGTGTTCTTTTTCTTCCTCTTTGACTCTTTATGCTGAATGTTAATCAAAACTGTTTCAGATTTTTACATTCCCATTTTTGAAGCTTTATCAAATAAAAAAGATAATTTGATTGATCTATACAGAATGAAATCGATCTAAGAAATTCATGAAACTTCCTAAGTACCACATGAATTATACACTGTCTAAATATTTAATTTGCATATGCATAAAGATATTAATGTTTGCATGAAGTCTGACAATAAAAAATCTTGTATAACATGTCAGTAGCAATTTTAATCAACCTGCTATTCATCTCGACTTTAGAAATTTACAAAAATGAACCAGTCACAAATCAGGTGAATTATACCTTGATATTCAGTATCATTATCCCCTCTTGTGTAATACATTTTTTTCCAACCTCTATCTATTGTGGATTCTCCAACTTGATATAGAAAAAGCTAGAACTCTTACAGATAAAATCACACTCACTTTAAATGGCCCTTCAAAATGTGAGATTCAAAACAAAAACTGCCTTTCTTCAAATGTATAGTCTTAGATTTTCTGTGGCTTCTAAAAAGATTTCAAAGGTACTCTAAAACAGACTGTGTGACTTTGTTTGCAAAAGTTATTTTTAAGTATTTGTTCCTTTTATTCTGCAGGGTTTCACAACCATAAATGCACAGTATCTTCATGCATGCATTCTCACATAGGCTCCATACCGTTATACTCTTGTCATTGATGTCACATGTATGCAGCTCTCTGGTAAATTCGATTACTGTGTGGGTGCTATTTTCCATGGCATATTCCAGGTGGTAATCTTGTTGAGCATCTTTTTTCAACTCTCTATTTGCATTTGTAAAATAATCCTGTGGAAAATATGGAAAAGAAAAATTAGGACATCCCAGATTCAGAGTGAAAATAATTTAGATTAGGAATATTTATAGGACCTTAAAAAAAAGTGATTTGGGGCTTGCTTATTACAAAGTCCTATATCTACAGTCATTTCTAAAGTCCTGGGAATTTTCAAGGAGCTGGAGTATCCCAACTAGGAAATCAGTTCCCTATGAAACTGAATCGTATTTGAACCTCAGGCGCTCTGGGAAAATGTGATATGGATTTATGGTATCATAGAGCATTGAAAGACATGGAGTAAACAGACATCAAAGATCACCTAGTACTTTTCCTTCATTATACAAATGAAAAGAGGAACCTCCACACTGTGAAACAGCTTGCTCCAAAGTGAATTGACTAGTTTGGGACAAAGGTAGAACCAACCCATGTAGAACCAACCCAAGGAAAGCCCTTTTCCACTGTTATCCGAGTTGGGGCTTCCCTTCACTGATCCTAAAAGCCACGAGGCCCCAGCTGAGGATATAGGTCATTTCAGTATGTGCTGTAATACCCAATGCTCATTAAAACGCAATGCGGTGAAAAAGAATGGAAAGAAATTAAACTCACTGAATTACAAGATATTGAAAAACTGGGGAAATCTTGTTTTTATGGATTAGCGATGATTTTTGTACTAAACTTGGTCAGTGGTAACTTTTGGGAGGCACACAAATGCAATGGAGAGGTCGTGGGCTTTGAAATCAAATGGCAAGAACCTGACCCCTGGCTCTACCCTAAATAGCCTCGGAGAATTGTTGAAGTCAAACTCTGTGAACTTTTGTTCTAACATTAGTGAAATGGGGGATAATACATACCTATTTATGGATTTTGAAAGATAAAGAAATGAGGGGAAATTACCTACAATGGATTATTGCCCATTTAATGCTAATTTCCTTTCCCCTTTTCCAATGCAGTTTGGTTTTTATCCAAAATATTTCCCTAAACCATATACCATTTACTTACTATATTTTACCATTTGCCTACTATCTTACCACTTGGCCCTTACTAATATATTACTGTATTATAAAACTCATGGTGCTAATTCTCATCACTTATAGAAGACACCAAGTTGGCCTTAATTGTACTGGCCTTTCTGTGCATGAGAATATTTTATTTTTAATAAGCCATAAAAGGCTGATTTCAAAAATGCATGCTGAAACATAATTACAATTTTTTTTACTAACATTAAAATTGCATTTGAAGAAATGATCACTACGCTTAGATAAATAAATAAATAAAGTACAACAGAAAAAAAAACCTTAAATGGTAAATGTCACACTCAAATGGATGGCATCTGGCATTTTTATTCCTAGTACCTTTTTGAGGTAGCTATTGAGTATGTGTAAATTTGACATCCCGAAATTTGCTCAAACCCACTATCGGTGATGCATAGAGCCTAACTAACCCTTTTTCACCCTCGCGGCAACTACAACTCACTGAGCACACCCCACACACAAGGCTCAGTTGAAGCGTGTATTATTACGTGCACACGCATGAACTCATTTCCACCTTCACATCAGGTCAATGGGATAAAAGTAGTTTCCTCTTTCACAGACAAAGACACAAAAGCATAAGAAGGTCAAGCATCTTGCTCAGGATCACGCAGTTGGGACACTGAAAAGCCAGTATTCAAAGCCAGACTGTCTGACTCAAGTCTGTATCCTTCTCCACTGTTACACGCTGTAGTGGCCGCTGCTGGGAAGTCTACAGAAAATATCTACATTAAAGTTTTTTTTTTTTTTAAGATTTTTGTTTTTTTATTTATTTGACAGAGATCACAAGTAGACAGAGAGGCAGGCAGAGAGAGAGAGAGAGGAGGAAGCAGGCTCCCCGCTGAGCAGAGAGCCCGATGTGGGGCTCGATCCCAGGACTCTGGGATCATGACCCGAGCCAAAGACAGAGGCTTTAGCCCACTGAGCCGCCCAGGCGCTACATTAAAGTTTTTTTGATTGTTTGTTTTTACATGAAACATTACTTTGCTGCTGCTAAAGTTGGGGGCTGTCAAAATATTTATTCTGAGAACCGGTTGTAACTGTGAAAACAATTCAAATGAAATATTCCTGTCATATTGTGATCTTTCCACTTTTGATCACACAGATTTTTCAATTTGTGGGTGAAATACCAATGTCCGGAGACAGAGAGGGATTCGGATAAAGGGGGCCTTGATACTGAGTTCACATTTCATGTCACGACTCAAGCAGTCACGGTTTTTGCAAACAAAAAGAACACGAAACAAAATGCAATGAAGAGTAGAATAATTATCCCAGTCTTGCAAACATGTTTCCAAACCCATTAATCCCACAGAATATCCAGCTGGCTCTCCAACTTTCCATTCCTTCTATTCTCACTCACTGATAACAATTCCTTCAGCTATTCTACCTTTTTCTGGCTTTTCAGATAACTTAGCTGTGAGAAAATGGGAGAAACTTCACTCAGGTCTCCCTGAAGATCTACTGCATGCACATCTATGCTACATAAACTGCTGAGGGTTCAATATTGTGAAAAGACAGGTGACAGTTAAGTGAAAGCTCTAGGCTTCTGGTAACCTATGATTGTCTGAAAGATGCTGGTATCTTCAAATTTATTGAGGGAAACATGAATGGATTTTATTATAACTGAAATGTGAAGCACACCTGTAATTCCATTTTATTTTCTCCACATTCTCCAGTTCTTATGGCCTGTTTTGATACATGTCTTCAGATTTGAGCCTACCATAGCTTAGCTATCAAGATAGTATTATCAGTTACATGTTTTCTTGAGCTAGGCCCTTCCGAATGCTTAGAAAAGCACATGTGAATCTCTTATTGTTTTCTCAGGACGCCTCCTGAGACAAATATTAGAACCCTCTCTCTTTACGATGCCAGTATTTCCCCACCCTCAGCTTATGATCATGCACCTCACTTTAAGAGCATTTCAGTTATGATAAATGACAGCTCATATCTTGCCTTCTTTCTATCCCAAATAATATTCACTTTTTGGAATCATAAAAAAAAATACTAATCTAAAAGAAAAGCAGGAGACTGGGGCGCCTGGGTGGCTCAGTGGGTTAAAGCCTCTGCCTTAGGCTCAGGTCATGATCCCAGGATCCTGGGATCGAGCCCCACATCGGGCTTTCTGCTCTGTAGGGAGCTTGCTTCCTCCTCTCTCTCTCTGCCTGCCTCTCTGCCTACTTGTGATCTCTGTCTGTCAAATAAATAAATAAAAATAAAAATAATCAAAAAAAAATAAAAAAAAGAAAAGAAAAGCAGGAGAGATATATAAAATAAAGTACAGATGATACAAGTAGAAACCAAAGAAATGCAAATGAAATAAAAGGGAAATAATACATTAGATCCTATAGGCATTAAAAAGTTAATAATATTATGTACACCTAAGACATAAGAAACTTGGATAATTTAGATGTAAAACAGGCAAAGTTTGAAAGACATAAACCAGCAAAATTCATTAAGGAAAACAGATACTCTGAACAGCCCTATAGTGTACTCATGGGTAAAAACCTTCCTACAAAGAAAATTCTAAGCCACGTTTCTTTCACTTGGAACTTTACCAAATATTTAAGGAAGAGGTAATATCAACCCTTCACAAAGTCTTCCAGAAGATAAAGACCACAGAGCACTGCCCAAATCATTGCTTGATGCCAGCCTTACCCTGATACCAAAATCAAAGACATTACAAAAATACGTATTAGCAAATAGAATTTAGTGATTTTTTTTAAAAAAAGGATAATATACCATTATCATGCAGAGTTGGTTCAACATTATAAAATCAATCAATGCAATTCATTACATTTAAATCTAAAAAAGGAAATCACAGAATCATCTTAATAAATACAGAAAAACCATTTAAAACATTCATTCAAGGTAAAATCTCTCAGCAAACAGCAGAAGGGTACATTCTTAACCTTATAAAAAGCATCCATAAAAAATCCTACAGAAAACATCATAGTTAATGATGAAAGTCTAAATTCCTCCCCTAAGTTTGGGGACAAGTAAGTCTTGGGGAAAAGGCAAGGATGTCCACATTTCTCACTTCCGGACAGCCCCACTATTGACTACTTCTGACAGTTTATCTCTACTATTCCCATTCTCTAAGCATAAACATCAAATTCTGTCCCTGACATTATCTCCTGTCTTCATATTTCATTCTTTGGGAATCTCATCTACTCTAGGAGTTTCCAATCACTGCCTTCCTTCAGTATCACATATCTAAAAGTCTACTGAATAACTTCACTTGGAAGTCTTAGTGTCATTTCAGAGTGCAATATAACCAAAATTGTATCCACCCTTTGTCTCTAAGACTTGTTTTCCTGAATTTCTTTCAGTATCCTGCCATTTTCCCACTATCCAAATTCAAAATGGCAGTCTTCTTTAACTTCTTCCTCTGTTACTCACACTTCCACAATCCTATCAGTTCCTCCTTTGAAAAAATATCCCATATTTTACTTCTACTCTATTACAACTTCTTCTACTTCACTTCAGAGTATCACCTGTATTATGTCAAAATCACCCTCAATGTGTCACTGTCTTTTATTTAATGGTCTATAGTACAAGTTCTATAATTTAGATTCAAGTTTTTCTACAGTTCAGCCTAACCTGGTTTTTTCAGAGTGTCACCATCAACCCTACCACATGGTCTCTATTATCTATTTATTATTCCCCTCAAATTTTGCCTTTTTCCATCTCCTAGCTTTTGTTCACACTCTTCTCTATTCCCCCTACTCTCTTTACTCCACTGAGAAATCCTCCCCGCTAAATCCACTCACTGAAACTTAACTCCATTGAAACACTTCCTTCTCTTCAAGACTCATGACTCTAGCTCCTCTATGAAGTTTTCTTTGATCATTCCAACTGGAAGTGATCATTCCCTCTTAGAATCCTTACTCCTCTTTTGCATTCCCATGGAGCCTGCAATATATTCTAGATAAAAATTATCTTCTCAACCATGCGGTAATTGCCTGGAAATAGAAAGCTAATCTTATCAATCCAGCTATAAATTTGTACCTTTAATATAGTTGTTTGTGCTGTAAATGGAACAAAAAGAGGGAGACAGATTATTTTCTCAATTGTTCTCAATTACATTTACATATGGTTAAAATCGGTGTGGAATGTGTTTAACCAGATGCTAGCATAAGTTTGAGCTGGCATGATCTGCCACACAGACACATCTGGCCCTGAAATCTGGGAACATTGTTGTGACCTTTTAACCCCTAAGTGGACATGAATCTTATGAAACTGACATCAGCATTCAGAAAAAAAAAAAAGTTGATGCATGTAACAGCTCTTTGAAATCTTTTTACACTTAAAGCGCATTTCCTACATATTTTAAAGAAATAAGGCAAAAACAATAACAAAAAAATGCAAAAAAACCCCACAAAAAAAACCCCAGATCTAAGAGAGAGAAACCTGTTTCAGAATGTTTTCTAATGTGAATTTATATCCTGAGTTACTTGCAAACTGCAGATGCTTATTAAATATGTGTAATTTTAAAAGGAGCATCCTGCTTTTCCTCTTGCTAATTCTAAATTATTATTTTTAAATCATTATTTTAATTAATTATATAAATTATTATATAATTAATAAATTCTAAATTATAAATTTTTCCTCTAATGCTAATTCAGGAACCATCATCCTATATTAACATCTTAGTGGTATGGAAATAGTTTCACTCGGGGGAACAAAATTATTCCCTCGCAACACCTTCTTTCTTCCTTCAACCTGTATTAAGAAAATACATGAACTAACCCAACACAGTCTTAGTGAGGTCAATATTTTAAAATAAAGAAAATGGTATATGGCAAACCTTAAAAGTGCAATGAAGTATGCCAGAATGAGAAAGAGGCTAAAGAAGAAAAAAAAAAAATCCGAGTCCCAAATTCCCTATCATTCAACTGTTCTTGCCAGGAGGAAGAAAAGAAGGAAGGGAGGGAGGAAAGAAGAGATGAAAAGAAAGCAAGTCACCCAAAGAATAGTCCATCTTGAAAATCCTTCATGCAGGGGCGCCCGGGTGGCTCAGCGGGTTAAAGCCTCTGCCTTAGGCTCAGGTCATGATCCCAGGGTCCTGGGATCGAGCCCCACATCAGGCTATCTGCTCAGCAGGGAGCCTGCTTCCCTTCCTCTCTCTGCCTGCCTCTCTGCCTACCTGTGATCTCTGTCTGTCAAATAAATAAATAAAATCTTTAAAAAAAAAAAAAAAAGAAAATCCTTCATGCAGATTGGCTAAATCCAAAAAAGTATTGCCCGGTGAGTTTAGTAGTTTCCTGAGAGTTTGATAAAGGGCTACATGTCATCTGACTGGATAATTACATGGAATCATTATTTTGTACTACTATCTTCTTGGAGGAAAAAAAAAAACACAGAAAAACCCTGCAGAATGAAATTGACAGTAAAACATCAACCAGTTAACAGCCTGAAAACCAATAATATAATCTAGAAATTTATAGTCACAAAGCCAGACTGTGTAGTACTTATGTTTATGAAATTCCCCGAGATCACTTGGACAATCTGATTTTCACCTTTATAGTTAGAATAGGATGACACCCCTTTGCCCCCATCCCAGTTTCCATTTGGCAAATACAATCAGATACATCTCTGCTGAGCATCCATGGTAAAGGCCATTTCTCAGCCATTTTCCTATAGAGCTCAATATTCCAGCACTTTTATAATAAAAATAGGAATATTGATCACAGTGCACTCTTACTGTCATGGTCAGATGTCGCAGCCACTATAAATATCTAATTGTATGATACATACTGCATATAGTATAAATTAACATAAAATACTGATAAATAAAAAAGTAGGCTCCAATTCAGTGTCATTAAAAATTGATTTTATGAGGACAAGAGGGTTGAGGAGTATTCAGAGATTCATGATTCTGTAAAGATTTTGTAAAAGTTTAAAATAAAATTTGAAGATGTTTTAATTATGTCAATGTGCAGAAGTCATTCTTCTTTATGTTTATTCAGTTTTTAAGTTGTAAAGTGAAATGTGAACTTATGTTACTCTAGCTAAATGGCTTTATGTGATTTTTTTTTTAATTTTCTTTATTTATTTGACAGAGAGAGCACACAAGCAGGGGTAATGGCAGAGGGAGAGGGAAAAGCTTGCTCCCTGCTGAGTAAGGAGCCTGATGCTGGCCTGGGATCTTGATCTAAGCCGAAGGCAGATGCTTAACGGACTGAGCCACACAGGTGCTCTTTTACATGGATTTCAATCATATTCTAACTCAAATATTTATGTTAAGATCAACTTCAAGGTGCCTGGGTGGCTCAGTCCTTTAAGCATCTGCTTTCAGCTCAGGTCATGATCCCAGGGTCCTGGGATCAAGCCCCACATCATGCTCCCTGCTCAGCAGCAGGTCTGCTTCTCCCTCTCCCTCTGCCTCTGTCCCCTGCTTGTACTCTCACTCTCTCTCTCAAATAAATAGATAAATAAACTTAAAAAAAAAAGATTAACTTCAGTAGGAATTGCCAAGAAGGTATCATTTTCTGCTTTTATTGTGGATTATTATTTTAATCAGGTGCTTCATTGTTTTACCTTTTAAAGATAAAATATTACCTGTTACCCTTGAAAATCTGTGTTGATAATTAGACTTCAGCAGTAAAGTTAATCTGCAGTTGTGTCATAAAAATGAAACATGTTCTCACAGGATGTTTTGTCTTTTGAACACTAGGCTTTGAAAAAAAAGATGAAATATATCATTGAGATTTCAAAATGCCGAGAGGCAAGAGAAAAGTAAGTCAGCCCTCGCCTCCGTTGGCTTTTATCACCTGGCATGATAAGCACGAGTCCTGACTGTCCTGACTGCCACTTTAAAACTAATATCCAGGGGCGCCTGGGTGGCTCAGTGGGTTAAGCCACTGCTTTCGGCTGGGGTCATGATCCCAGGTCCTGGGTTCGAGCCCCACATTGGGCTTTCTGCTCAGCAGGGAGCCTGCTTCCTCCTCTCTCTCTGCCTGCCTCTCTGCTTACTTGTGATTTCTCTCTGTCAAATAAATAAATAAAATCTTTAAAAAAAAAAAAAAAAACTAATATCCAAAAGCTGGCTTTGGAAATCGGCATGATTGCTACGACCTCTTGTTAAAAAACATGATTACACAGATGTTCAATTGGTTCTTTCTCATTGTCAGTCTTTTTTCTCTTTCTTGAATAAAATCTCTGCAACAGAAAAGAGCTTTGACTGATACTGTGGTAAGCAGGATGAAGTAAAAACTCTCCTGGGTGTAATAAAAGACATGAATAAACCCGGTTCAGCCTGGAAAACCGAATGTAAGCACAGCTGCAGGGGAACCTTGAGAAAAATGTTACCATCTGCCATCACTTTCTTCAACAGGTGCTTGTTGTTTTTCCTTCTTTTTCTGAATCTCAAAAGCCTTGTGACTTCAAACATTTCTATTTGTGATATCAATTTCTATAATAAGTGTTACAGTGGTTTAATAATATTGGTAGTGTAATAATAAATATTTTTGTGTTAAAGAGAATCTTTGATTCCCAAAATTCATAAGCTGTAAAAACTAACTATATAATAAACATAACCTTCAGATTTCAGGGTAAGCTGGTTTTAATAAGATATTTCTTCACTAATCTTAGAACTTGGGGCAGAATGTCAAAAAACAAGGAGCTTGCCTTCTAGACCACTTCAGATAAAACTGAAACTCTTTAGGTCTAATAAGGGATCTGTTAAATAGCTACTGGAATACCAAAATAGGAACCCTGTTGGCTTGCGTTCCAATAAGGGGCCCACCTGAGCAATCTGTTTGTTCTTTAAGTGCCACCTTCTGAAAATACACATCCTGCATTTTCCCCTACAGCCGATCATCTCAGTTCAGTTTTCACATACAGTAATTTAATACTTTGCTATAATTATAGAATTATCAGAGATAGAATGTAAAATTAACATTTTGACTCTTTAGGTTAACAATAAATACGAATGGGGAAAAAACAAGCAATTTCAGGTTTTATCACAGAAATAAAATATTATTTTACCTTCATCTTAATCCACCATCTTAGTTTTTTAAAATTTTAGAGGACTTCTCTTAACTACCCATGACCACTGTACACAAGAAGTAAATTTTGAGAAGAAAACCGGTTCCTTCCTTCCTCCTTCCCTCCCTCCCTTCTTTCTTTCCTTCCTTCCTCCCTTCCTCCCTTCCTTCTCTTTTCTTCCAACACAAATTTCATTGAGCAACTAGTATTCCTCAGCCCCTGTTGTAGGGCTGAAGGCATGTAACTATAGAGGATAGCATGCAAAGTCCGTACTCTGATCAAACTTATAATTTAGTTGGGGGGGGGGAGCAGACAATTTAAAGGTTATTTTTAATAATAATATAACCAAAATGTTTAGACATCAGCCACAGCTACTTCTTTCAAGATATATCTCCAAAGGCAAAGGAAACAAAAGTGAAAATGAACTTTTGGGACTTCATCAAGATCAAAAGCTTCTGCACAGCAAAGGAAACAGTCAACAAAATAAAGAGGCAACTCATGGAATGGGAGAAGATATTTGCAAATGACAGTACAGACAAAGGGCTGATATCCAAGATCTTTAAAGAACTCCTCAAACTCAACACACACAAAACAGATAATCATGTTAAGAAATGGGCAGAAGACATGAACAGACACTTCTCCAATGAAGACATATAAATGGCTAACAGACACATGAAAAAATGTTCATCATCATTAGCCATTAGGGAGATTCAAATCAAAACCACATTGAGATACTCCTTACACCAGTTAGAATGGCCAAAATTAGCAAGACAGGAAACAACACGTGTTGGAGAGGATATGGAGAAAGGAGAACCCTCTTACACTGTTGGTGGGAATACAAGTTGGTGCAGCCACTTTGGAAAACAGTGTGGAGATTCCTTAAGAAATTAAAAATAGAGCTTCCCTATGACCCTGCAGTTGCACTACTGGGTATTTACCCCAAAGATACAGATGTAGTGAAAAGAAGGGCCATCTGTACCCCAATGTTCATAGCAGCAATGGCCACAGTTGCCAAACTATGCCATCAACGGACAAATGGGTAAAGAAGATGTGGTCCATATATTCTATGGAGTATTATGTCTCCATCAGAAAGGATGAATACCCAACTTTTGTATCAACTTGGACAGAACTGGAAGAGATTATGTTGAGTGAAAAAAGTCAATCAGAGAGTCAATTATCATACAGTTTCGCTTATTTGTGGAGCATAAGGAATAACACGGAGGACATGGGGAGATGGAGAGGAGAAGTGAGTTGGGGGAAATTGGAGGGGAGATGAACCATGAGAGACTGTGGACTCTGAAAAACAATCTGAGGGTTTTGGAGGGGCAGGGGGTGGGAGGTTGGATGAGCCTGGTGGTGGGTATTACGGAGGGCACATATTGCATGGAGCACTGGGTGTGGTGCATAAACAATGAATTCTGGAACACTGAAAAGAAATTTAAAAAATAAATAAAATTAAAAAAAAAAATATATATATATATAAAACCAAAATGTTTAGATAATGAATACTTAAAGGAGAACAGAACAGATTATAGAGAGTGACTGGAAAGCCTTCAGGCTGAGTGACCAGAAAAGTCACTACTGAGACAATGATATTTACTCTGAGAAATAAACTACAGTTATGAGCCAGACACAAGAGGTTATGGAGGAAGCAGATTCCGGGAAGAGAGGGCAGCAATGGGAAAAGACCTGAACAGGGGTGGGCATCCAGTTTGAGGAAACAAATAAAAGCCAGGTGGCTGAACTATATGGTGCCCAAGAGAGATCAACAGAGATCAACAGAGGTCCCATAATTTATGATTCCTTATAGGTTGTGTAGGGAGTTCAAATTTAATACTAAGCTTATATAAAAGTCATTTGAGCTTTAAGCAGTAAGTGACATATTCTGATTAACACAAAAAAAGTGTGTGTGTGTGTGTTACTGTGGTTACCATGTTAGAGGATGACAAGAAGGAATAAGAGTGGTGGTCAGAAGACAGGAGTCATGAGGCACCTGGGTGGCTCAGTCAGTTAAGCGACCAACCCTTGGTTTCAGCTCAGGTCATGGATCTCAGGGTCATAAGACTGAGCCCCAGGTCGAGCTCAGAGGAATCTCTTTTAAAAAGTTCTTCCTTTGCCCCTGCCCCAAGTAGTGCACACGTGTGTGCTCTCTATCTCTCTCTGTCCCAAATAAATAAATAAATCTTAAAGGAAAAAAAATAAAAAGAGATAGGAGTCATGCAGTGTCCAGGTGGTCTGTGATTGATTGGTCATAGTAAAACTGAAGGGAAGGAGGCAGGTTTTTTTACTTAGCTTAGAGGAAAAGTCAACAGAACCTGAAGATGTATTTCATATGTGGGATGAAGGAAAGAGAAGACAAAAGAAAGACTCCTAAGCGTTGACTGGAGCTACCAGGAGGTGCCATTTACTAAGACTGGGAAGGCTGGGAAAGAAAGATGTTGAGGGTGAATGAGGTTAAACTTGAGGTGCCTACCTAGACATCTTTCTGGGTGGGAAGGTCAGGAGACAGAGAATATGCAGACTGGGAGGAGATAAATCAAAATAACGTCACCACCAAGTTTCAGAAACTCACCATCACAATCATCTTCCCTCTTGAAGCCCTCCAAATTCTTCTGAGTATATACAAGTCAGAAAACATTTTTTTAAATTCAGATTTTAAATTTCAGATTTCAAGTACAGATTCACTAATACACATTCACTACATGTAATTCGAATATACTGAAACACACAGTAGGAAGATGAAATGCTCTCACACCCACTGTAACAGGACAGTGTACACAGAGACAGGACAACTTCTGAGGCAGGGTAAAAAACAACATAGATGGTTTCCAATATAGTTACTAATATCTTATCTTCTATTCAGTTCTTGAATAACCTAAAAGCATGAATGTGGAATAAAGTTATTTTTAATATCACACTAAAGCTGGAAGACAACCTGAAAGTCACCCGATCCCAGCTCCCACCAAAGGAGGAATTCTCTCCAAAAAAATTTTTTTTGAAGACTGATTTATTTCTTTGAGAGAGAGAACATAAATGTGGGAGGGGCAGAGGGAAAGGGAGAGATAATCTCATGCAGATTCCCCGCTGCACCTGGAGCCCAACGCAGGGCTCCATCTCATGACCCTGAAGTCATGACCTGAGCCAAAACCAAGAGACAGACGCTCAACCAACTGTGACACCCAGGCACTCCTCCTTCAGAAATATTTTTAAAGAGATGATTACACAGTATTTAATATCTCTAGTGAAAAGCTCATGAATTTACAACTTCACAAAGCAACTCATTCAATTTCAAGACCTCTCATTGTCAGAAATGTATGTTATACTGAACTAAATAAAATCTTCTACTCTTTAATGTATTAATTCGGTCTTTTTTCTTCCTTCTGGAGGCTAACAGAGAGCATCTAATCCATATTTTCTGAAGAATACTGTCCACTACTCAAAACAACAAACAAACAAACAAACAAAATGATCACATCTTTTTAATCACTTTCTCGAGGCAAAACATGGACAGTTATTTCCCATTACCCAGGGAATCCCAGCTTCCGGAGAGTTCAATCATGCTTATAATCCTCTTTTAGATCTCTTAAAAATGTTATTCTAAAAGTTACCTTCTGATGTGATTAGCCTAGTACAGAGTACTCTGTCAATACTACCTCCCTTCATGTAAACAGTAGAGTTTATAGGCTAATATTGCATCTCTGTGTTTAGCCAGCACATATCCTGAGTTTAAAATGACCTAATATTTAGAACTTTTCCATATGAATTCTAATTAAGTTCAATTTTACACGTTTTATATATACACAATTAATTTTGTAACCAAGTGTTTAACTCTATGTGTATCGTCAGTGAATTGTTAACTTTTAGTTTCTTTTCATTCTTTTACTACATTACCATCTTTGAGTCCTCATCTTGTAGTCCAATGTAACCAGTCTGTTATCAACATATTTTCGGTATGAATGTTTAAATATCTATGATTATGCCTAATTCAATGTTTTTAGCCCATCTCATGCAAGAAATGAGAAACCCTGCCAATTGCCTTATTATCATTCAGATGTGCCATGTATTTAATACTCCAACTACAAGTCCAGCAAACCAAATGCAAAAGAAAATGCAGTCTTGTTAGTGTAATCTGTGTTTACTGAAACTATGCTGGTCTCTGGTCATTAATGACAGCGAAGTAGTCACAAACCAATTGCTTATAGTTTTTCCTCTAATTTTCTTAAAAACTGCTATCAATATCCCCCATCTCTACATTGAGCAGATAAACCTTCTCCCCAAGTTGAAAAGCTGCCATATTTGTCTCCATGTCATCTCCCACTAATTCTGACATTTCACTGAATGCTTGACCAATTATAATAGTATCTTGTATTTAAGTACTTTCAATGTGCCACATAGTTTGCTTAAGAGCTTTACATGCCTATTCCATTTAATTCTCATCAAAACCCCATGCTTTAGGTATCAGGAGTCCCTTCTTCATAAAGGAAACTCACTTAGAGAGGCTAAGGAGTTCACATCCAATAAGCAGCAAGCAGTGCCGGATTTACACCAAGAATTCCTGCTTTTAAGCGTTCCTCAGTTACTCTGCAAGCACTTCTTGATGACCTGTCATGCACATGGAATTGTTGTCCCTGGTACCTCGGGAAGATGTGGCAACGCTGACAGTCACCAACTTGTAAATGTTCCATCCATACCCTAATAAAATACTAATTATCTACCACTCCCGCTACCATTCCTCCTCTCCCTTCTGCAGTGATAACTTCAGGACATTTCACTGCTTCCTAGTAACCTTGGAGAACAGAGGAAGGAAGGGAGAGGATATCTATTTACGTAACTGGAAAGACACTTGAGAATTTTTCCAAACACACAGGGAGTCCCTTTTGTTACTGTTAATTCTAATAAAAGATTTTAAAGTAGAACATTTTTCTTGGCTTAAATGCGGGCTGAGAATTATCTGAAACTTTTGTTTATTAATGTTCCTTTGATGCCCTGTAACCATATATAACTTATGAATTTTAGACTCTGTGTGGGCAGATATTCCTGTTGCCTAGAAATACCGCAGCTAGGACCAACTGACAAAAGGTGTACAGAAATGATAGAAAGCTAGGAGAGGAGAGATATGTTGAAATACAACACTACCCACATTCCTTCCGTTGCTACTCTAGTTTAAGCATGTAAATCTGAAAGAAAATACTTGGGAGTTATCAATAACAGGTCAAACTCATCTCAGAAGCATTTCCATTTTAGGGAAATCCAGTTTGTTCTTCTATTTTATAAAATATTTTCCCGTATCCAGACATATTGCCAGCCTTGCTTCAACATCAGGCTTCAAATGCAATCTGAATGGTTTTGTATGGAATTCTCCTTTGCATCCCCATGCCAGATGCCTGGAATCTTCCAGGCTTCTGTAGGTTGTCCATAAAGGAGTTGACTACCTGATTCCTATCAAA